>NC_042999.1:5512329-5517329 GCF_006345805.1 Octopus sinensis | reverse complement strand
GAATATATAGTGTGTGTGTGTTTATTTGGCAAAAAGAAAAAGAAAGAAAAGACCGTCCCGAAATGCAACAAAACTCAAATAAAATTCACTCAGAAATAAAAGATTATCATTTTTGTTTTTTTGCCACTCACACACAAACCAGACATAGTTCATTTTCATTTTGCAGCCGATCATTGTCGATTATAACGAAAATCCTAATCGTTAATAATTATTGACGGTTAGGTTTTTTTCGTTCGTCTTCAGCTATTTCCTTTCCTTTGACGTTATTGTCCACTCTCGTAGGACATAAAAGGAAAGATTGCATAAGACTGCATGTCATACTTCCTGAAATATGCATAAACCTAACTGAAAACTCAGACGAAGCTATAGGTTGTTGTGCAGGCATTCACGCACGAGTGCATTGCTTTTCATAGCAGAAACAACGGTTAACCAATGAAAGCGATTACATAGATCCTGGTCGTTTAATCTCTCTCTTCCCCTCCCCCCCCCACTCACACACACACACACGACAGAAATAAACACCCTTATAATCACTGAAATTTATTTAAATCTGAAATTATACATTCAAATTATTTGTTAATTATTATAATGTGAATATCTAATATTTAGTTGACATGTCCTTTGCATTTTTCAATGCAAGCACCCTATTAGGCATGCTACTGATCAGATGACGAATATTCTCTAAGGAGTATCTTGCCAAGTTTCATGCAGTAATCTCAAAATACCTGGCTTTGAGGATGCTTTCTTGTTCTTTGTATGAAGTGTCCTGTCCATTATGTCCCAGAGGTGTTCAATAGGGTTCATATTTTGGTGACTGGCTTGGCCATGGAAGCTTTTTGATGCCATTCTCTTCCAACCAGTCTTGGGTCTCTTTAACCGTGTGAGAAGGAGCCCATAAATAAAGAGTTTTCTTTAATCATTTCACCACTGGAGAAGATTGGTAGGAGACCTTTCTGCGATATGGACACATATTCATCTGAGTTTATGATTCCTTTACACTCCACCAGCTCTGATCAACCATTGCTCCAAATTGCTCCCCAGGCTATCACAGAATAGCTGCCATGTTTCATTGTTGGCTGCAATCTTTTCACATCAAATTCTTGATCACAGTCTCCAGACCCACACTTGACCACCGTCCGGAAATGCAGCAAATCTGGACTCATTAGAGAATATGACAGTGTCCCAAAATGTCAGTGGCCTCTCCACCATCTCTCTGGCCGGATCCTTTCTTAGCTCGATGTTGGATGGTTGAAGAAGTGGCTTCTTTTTTGCTGCTCTGACATAGTAACCAAGTTTGTGGAGACACTCAGCGATGAGGCTAGCGGGAAAATAAGGACTGGACTAGAGATTAAAGAGAACTTAGGACTCAGAGATGGCGACTGGTGTTACTCAGTGTGGGGTGAGTAACACACTTTTCACATTTTCATTTTCAAGATATCATTCATACTCTTTTACTTGTTTCAGTCATTTGACTGTGGCCAAGCTGGAGCATCACTTTTAGTCGAGCAAATCGACCCCAGTACTTATTCTTTGTAAGCCTAGTAGTTAGTTCGTTCATTTTTTGGCTCAAAAAGCAAAAAAGCAAGGCCATGTAGGGGGACATGGAGTTATGTACAGGGTGGTGTTCATGTAAAGAGTTCAGGCCACTTGTGGTCAAGGGAGACTTTGAACCGAGCGGTCTTACTTATTCTATCGCTCTCTTTTGCCAAACAGCTAAGTTACGGGGACGTAAGCACACCAGCATTGGTTGTCAAGCGATGTTGGGGGGACAAACACAGATACACTCACACACACACACACACACACATATGTACGACGGGCTTCTTTCAGTTTCCATCTACCAAATCCACTCACAAGAGTTTGGTCAGCCCGAGGCTATAGTAGAAGACACTTGCCCAAGGTGCCACGCAGTGGGACTCAACCCGGAACCATGTGATTGGTAAGCAAACTACTTACCACACAGCCACTCCTATGCCTATAGAATATCAGTGTTATCATAAATGTATGTTAACATAACTTTAAGATTTTATTTTTTCCTGTTCATTTTCATGTGTCATTCATAATATCATCATCATCATCGTTTAGCGTCCGTTTTCCATGCCAGCATGGGTTGGACGGTTCTACTGGGGTCTGTGAAGCCAGAAGGCTTCATCAGGCCCAGTCAAATCTGGCAGTGTTTCTACGGCTGGATGCCCTTCCTAACGCCAACCACTCCGAGAGTGTAGTGGGTGCTTTTTACGTGCCACCCGCACAGGTGCCAGACAGAGCTGGCAAACGGCCACGAACGGATGGTGCTTTTTATGTGCCACCGGCACGAGGGCCAGGCGAGGCTGGCAACGGTCGCGAAACGGAAAGTTCTCTTACATGCCACCGGCACTGGTAACACATCTGCAATTTCCATTGATCGATTTCGATTCTGATCCTCAGAATCGAAATCGATCTGAGGATCAGAATCGAAATCGATCAATGGAAATCGATTAGTATCATATTTTATTTTTGTATAATTTTAATTGTTATGCGTCCCCACATGTTTTGCAGTGTCCCCTATATGTTATGCCTTTTATGGCAATTTAAAAGAAATAAAGAAGCTTGCTTCCTAGTGACATGGTTCCGGGTTCAGTCCCGCTGCGTGACACCTTGGGCAGGTGTCTTCTACTATAGCCTCGGGCCGACAAAAGCATTGTGAGTAGATTTGGTAGACGGAAACTGAAAGAAGCTCACTATATATATATATATATATAATTATATATAATATATATATATATATATATATATACACACACACACACACACACACAACACATATATAATATATATATATATATATATATATATATATATATATATATATATACTTTATTTAAGCAGCAGAAAATTCAACAAAATCTGTTACTCTAAGTTCTCGTTGCCGTTCATCAGACGTTTTGCTAGAATGGAACTGATATATCAATTCAATCTATACTCTTACAAACGTACACCTTTAAAGAAATGGACTTGTTTGATTGGCCCTTTAGAAAAAACGGTCAATCTTCGAGCGATAAACAAAAAGGTCAAAGATATATGTATATATATATAAAAACTTATAAAAATTATATATAAAACTTGTAAAAATTATAAAATCCGAGGAAAAAACCATTGACGTTAATGAAGACAGTGCAAATTAATGCATAGAAATTAAACCTGGTATAAATACTGCAATACATATTTATTAAAATCTCACATATGAGAATTGCACATAGATGAATTTTAGCTTGCGTGCGAGACGGTTTGGTGAATATATGTACACATGCTTTTATGTGTATATTTAGATTCATATAATACGTCTGTATATGTATGTATGGCGTTTACGCGCATCCTTTTGTGTAGTTGATATATATATGGAGATTTAATATAAAATGTGCAGTATTTATAACAGGTTTAATTTCTATGCATTAATTTGCACTGTCTTCATTAACGTCAATGGTTTTTTCCTCGGATTTATAATTTTTACAAGTTTTTATATATAATTTTTATAAGTTTTTTATATATATATACATATATCTTTGACCTTTTTGTTTATCGCTCGAAGATTGACCGTTTTTTCTAAAGGGCCAATCAAAACAGTCCATTTCTTTTTAAAGGTGTAGCGTTTGTAAGAGTATAGATTGAATTGATATATCAGTTCCATTCTAGCAAAAACTGTCTGATGAACGGCAACGAGAAACTCAGAGTACAGATTTTGTTGAATTTTCTGCTGCTTTAAATGAAGCACATTAGTCTACCACTGGTATTTGAGTACTCTTTTTTCCACTTGTTCACATTATGTGTTTACTCCGGTATAATATATATATTATACACATATATATATACATATATATATATATACACACCACACACACATATAATATATATATATATAATATATAATATATATAATATATATATATATATATATATATATACACACACACACACACATACGCACATACGCACACACATACACACCACACACACACACACACAACAATATATATACGCACATACATACATACACACCACATATATATATGTTTGTGTGTATGTATATATATAAAAACACACACACAAACACACTCATATTTATGTATGTGTATGTGTTTACGCGCGCGTGTGTGTGTGTCTGTGTTTCTCCCCCACCCACCCACGCCATCTCTTGACAAGCGATGCTGGTGAGTTTACGTCCCCGTCACTTAGCAGTTCGGCAAAATAGACCGATAGAATAATTACTATGCTTACAAGAAAATAACTCTTAGAGTCGATTTGCTTGTCTAAGACCCCTGTAAGGCGCTGCTCCAGCATGGCTGCCGTCAAGTGACTGAAACAAGTATAAAAATAAAAGACGATATGTATATATATATATATATATATATATATAATTCATCACATGAAACCGGTTTGAGGCCAGGTGTTTTGTCTCACGTCAAACAGAATATAAAAGAAGTATACAGAATGTAAACCAGAAATGGGACAATAGAAACGAATTGGAAAGGCTGGTGAGTAGATATTATATGTGTGCGTGTATATGCACATATATATATATATATGTACACGTACACACACACACACACATATATATTATAAGATATATATGTACACACACACACATGCATATATATATATATATATATATATATATATATATATATATATATATATATATATATAAATGGTATTTTGAAGAGGTCACGGACAACAGGTTTTGTGAGATTTGATGATACGCCGTAAAGCTACACCTTTATGGACCAGAAACATGATTATCCCATAAACCGGACTTCCCCACTTTTAATACACACACACCACACACACACACACACACACACACACACACACACACACACACATACACACACACATCGGTATTTTCCATTGAGAAAAAGGCTGGAGAGCCAGAAACAGCCATTACATTCTATAAAAGTCACTTGTCTAGTTAGAGAAGAAAGCAAAAGCGAATGTTTTAGCATACTTCCATGCTGTGTCAAATT
>NC_042999.1:5510584-5512229 GCF_006345805.1 Octopus sinensis | reverse complement strand
TCGCTATTATATAAGGGAAGTAACTCTCTAAAAATGTCTACGATGAGTCAACGATTTAAAAAAAATTTACCATAATTTTTTTTTCCTTTTTTTAATGCATTTTTTGCTATTTTTTGGCTATAACTCTCTAAAAATGCTTATATAGTTATTTCCCTTACAAACCCGAGCAACGCCGGGCGATACGGCTAGTTTACCTATAAATCCCTACAACATATTTTAGTGGAAATTAAGAATCTCGTTCTGAAAGTGTGGGAAAGCTATTTTTTTTTTCTTTTATATTTTATCAATTATTCCACAGATTTCCAGTCCCTTCAGATATGGCGTTCGATCCCTTATTTGCATAAACGTTTCATCGATCAATTATCATTGTAAACCCATTGTTTGATGTACTCTTAGTTTGTCCTTCCTCATCGCCCATCGATTTGTATAAACACCACTGTAATCGCTCGCCAATTAATATAAACAAAGAATTAAAACGCTTGTACTTTTTGGTTATCTCAAACCCCATTAAAAAATTGCCATTAAAAATTGGGTTATCTTCCCACTAAAAATCTAATAAATGTGGAGAAAAGAGACTGGATTAAAAGAGTTAGGTCCTTTTGCTTCAATACTTCAACACATTGTTGACTTTTGGCCTCTCTACCGGAAATGGTATAATTTGTAATAAAAATGTTATCAGGCGCAGGGGTGGCTGGGTGGTAAGTAGCTCGAACAGTGTTTTTGGGGGTTATCGGTCGGTGGGCGCTGGTGCCCCTCCCATTTTTATTCATTTTTATCGCTATCATCCTCATTACATCCTTGTCCAGCCCGCAGATTCTCTGTGTACTGCCCTTGTGGCAAACTATGTGAATAAAAATAGCTTGCTAACCAACCACATGGTTCTGGATTCATTCCCACTGCATGGCACCTTGGGCAAGTGTCTTCTACTATAGCCTTGGGTCGACCAAAGATTTGAGTGGATTTGGTAGACAGAAACTGAAAGAAGCTCGTCGTATATATGTATAATATATATATATATATATATATATATATATATATATATATATATATATATATATATATGTAGTATGTATGTATGTGTGTGTGTGTGTGTGTGTGTGTATGTTTGTGTGTCTGTGTTTATCCGCCAACATCGCTTGACAACCGATGCTGGTGTTTACGTCCCCGTAACTTAGCGTTCGGCAAAAGAGACCGATAGAATAAGTACTAGGCTTACAAAGAATAAGTCCTGGGGTCGGTTTGCTCGACTAAAGGTGGTGCTCCAGCATGGCCGCAGTCAAATGACTGAAACAAGTAAAAGAGTAAAAGAGTATATATATATATATATATATATATATATATATATATATATATATATATATATATATGACACACAACACAAACACACACACACAAACATAAATACAGCGATTAACTTAGTTAAGATGTTCCACTTGTTTTCAGAAACTTCATCGTCATCGGTAGAAAAAAACAACAACTCTGCTCAATGCAGGCAAAATCAGAAATGATTCTAGAAATGAAGCAAAAAGACCGGATGAAAAGAATGGTTTCATTCATATTTTATTTCCAAAGAACACACACGTAATTCTAAAACATTATTTGGCATTTATAATGTTCCAGATCATTCCAGAATGTCGACACCCTT
>NC_042999.1:5483084-5505584 GCF_006345805.1 Octopus sinensis | reverse complement strand
AGGCATTTATATATATTTTTAGATTATAATTATTTCTGTGGAGAAAATGGACGCTGCCACAAGCAAAGCCTCCGCCACGGATCCCAACAGCCGCTTCCATGCAAGAATCGGCCTTATTTGTCATCAAAGGCATAAACACGGACAGAGGGGAAGACGTTGTCAAGAAACCAAAATAAACGATAAAACGCCGCAGCCGCCGATATTTCTGTGGGAGGTTTTGAGACGTGACGTCCGCGATAGTCGAGGGATTACAGTGTATATATATAGTAAATATATATACATTTTTCCCCAATATAGAATAGCTGTTTGTATCTAAACACGATTAAATTACTTCTACTTAACTAAACAGGAAATGAATACTTGCTCGATTAAAGAGAACATATCATTTTATATAATATAGAATTGTTTTCGCCGGGAAGTCAGTTTCTCAAATTTTTCTTTCAAGGACATTTTCGAGGGAAATAAAAATTCGAACAGTCTCTCTTTTGTTGGCATATGTCTGTGTGTCTGTGTGTGTAATTGTGCGTGTGCATGTATATGAATGTGTAATTGTATGTGTAGGCGTAGGCGTGGCTGTGTGGTAAGAAGATTGCTTCCCAACCACATGGTTCCAGGTTCAGTCCCACTGTGTGGCAACTTGGGTAAGTGTCTTCTACTATAGCCTCGAGCTGACCAAAGCCTTGTGAGTGGATTTGGTTGACAGAAACTGAAAGAAGCCCATTGTATACATACATACATACATACATACATACATACAGAGAGACAGTTAGACATGATTACAGGTTCAGGTTTATACCTGTAATTATTGGGTCATGAAATATGTAACACACTGCCTAAATACCAATCTTGAGAAATTAGGCTTCTCCATACCAGAAAGGAGAAAGTTTATTCGGAAACTACAAATCCAATCCATCACTGGAACTGTAAAAATCTGTGAAACTTTCCAGAAGTTTATCATTTAAATATGTATGAACATGTCTAGATATGCAATTATTTGCAGGAGAATACATACATAAAACATACAAATCTGCACATATACATTCATACATACATACATACATACATACATACATACATACATACATACATACATACATACAAAAATACCTTGTTATTGATGTTGAAATTCCAATGAAAGAGCCTTGGATCTAGGTTAGAAACCAGCTCTTTCTCTATTGGCAAGAACTCTTGAAATATAACTGAACAATGACATACATACATACATACATACACATATACATACATGCATATGTTTGTATGTTTGTCTGTGTTTGTCCCTCACCACCGCTTCACAACCGGTATTGGTGTATTTACGCCCCCATAATATAGCGTTTCGACAAAAGAGATCGATAAAGTATGTACCGGGCTTACAAAAGAAACAAGTAAGTACAGGGTTTGATTCGTTCGACCAAAATTCTTCGAGGCTGTGCCCCAGCATGGCCGCAGTCTAATAACTGAAACAAGTGAGAAGTTTTCTACTTGTTTTTTTTTTTTAATTGCTAAGTCTTTGATCAGATCCTCACTTTGACACCATGAACACTTCAAAATTATATTTCCGATCATATAAACCATTTTGAATATTATTTCAGCAAGTTTAAAGTGATTAATTTAGTGCCGTAAACCATTTACTATTTCTGTCCCCGCCTTCTCTTGATGTCCTAAGCACCAGGGCCGTCGCTAAGCCCCTGCAATCCTTGTGGTCGCAGGGGGCCCTTCGCGGTTAAGGGGCCCCAAGTTAGGATCAAAGTACGTAGATGAGTCATCTATTTATTTTGATTTAGACGTCGAACAAGAATTAAATTATGTTTACTGAAAATTTCAAGAAATAAAATGGTAATAATACATTGTACCTGCAAAAGTTCTTGTAAAAATATTACATTGTACCACGAACGTGTACCAGATTTTGTGAATTGTCTGTGATATCTATTGAATCAAGCTCTCAGCCTGATTATTCTGAACTGATCAATGATTTCGTGAAGCGAAAAGTGCACCATGTTTGTCTTTGAAACTTGCCTGGATTATAAAAGTGGTCTTTTATTCATATCTGGAAGCTTTACTTAATGAAATTTGTAATAGACACAAATAGATTTAACTTGTTGTATTTTTAAAGATGTTCTTTAGAATAACGTGAAGTATTCAACGATAGAATAAAGTAAAATATAGCTATGAATAAAAGGTGCATAGATTATGAACTTTGATTGAAGGGATGGGGCCTCGAAACAAAAACTTGCAGGGGGGGGGGTCTCTAAAAGCCAAGTGGTGGAGCTGCTAAGCACGTGCTTTTCCCCCCGAGCAAATGGTATCAGAAAGGATGGTTATCTTGATTTCTTATGCTAATCACGTGCTGCTCGAAACGGAACTGATCTTTTAATGTGTTGGCGCTCTTCTGTGAACCGCAAAGAAACTTGACACGTTGTGGCTTTCGTCTGGGTCACACAAGAAACGATTGATTCCCAACATTGTTTATAACGAAACACGGTTTGATACAACATACAGTTCATTCCCGGTTTCAAGGACTGTTACCCACAACAGAAATAATTAGAGTTAAATAGGTTAATTTAATTAAGCAGTAAAATATTTCAACTATTGGTTGCTGTCGTAGTTTTTACGTGATTGACAGCACGATAGAAAAACTAAAAATATATTTTTGCAATTTCCTCATACAGAATACATCCGGTTGTAGATCTTTATCTAATGACTAAACTATAAGAATAGGAGAAAACAAAACCGCAATTCATAGAAGTTCAGTGTTCCTTCTCGAGCCACGCCTGGCTCAGAAGGGCCGGTTTCCCAGTTTCCTTGGCGTATAGGTTCCCCACCTGGACGGGACGCCGGTCTGTTACAGGTGAGCTGCAAGATGCAGGAGGAAAGAGTGAGAGAAAGTTGTGGCGAAAGAGTTAGCAGAAGTTTGCCATTACCTTCTGCCGGAGCTGCGTGGAGCTTAGGTGTTTCGCTCATAAACACATCATCCGGTCGGAGATTCGAACCCGCGATCCCTCGACCGCGAGTCCGCTGCTCTAACCACTAGACCATGTGCCTCCACATAGAAGTTCATTGAATTGAAGCTGCAGAGTTGTGTGCTTAAAACGTTCCTTTCGTAACTAAAGGATTCTGATTTCGATCTTGTTGTACTCATGATCGCAAGATCGCGGTTTCAATTCCCAGACCGGGTGGTGCGTTGTGTTCTTGAGCAAAACACTTCATCTCAGATTGTTCTACGATCACTTCGACACCTGACGCGTGGCCCACAATGCACCTGTTCAGGTAAAGTTGATTTGATGGAGAGAGAGTGAGCTTAATGTGTGGCGCGGACATTTGATTACTGTAAACCATGGGTCACCAAACTACGGCCCACAACATTAATTTGTCCAGCTCGCCATCATATGCTGAAAAACAAATAAACATGCTTTTATACGGCTTCTTACACTTCTTAGATTACGTATGTCGTATGTATACTGAGTCAGTCACTTCACATGCTATGTATCTCACGCGCCATAATAGTTACTACAGTACATCACGTGTGCCTCGGGTTAATCAGTTATTAAAAAATAATGAATAAATAAATGCGCCCTTTAAAAACCTAGCCAGGCTCATGGGCCCGGTTTCCCGGTTTCCATGGCATATGTGTTCCCCAGCTGGATGGGACGCCAGTCCATCGCAGCGTTACTCATTTTTGCCAGCTGAGTGGACTGGAGTAGCGTGAAATGAAGTGTTTTGCTCAAGAATACAACGCGTCGCCCGGTCTAGGAATCGAAACCACAATCTTACAATCATGATGCTGACACCCTAACCACAAAGCCACGCGCCTCCACGGTCAGTTATTAGTGTGTAGTGACGTCATTCTTCAGTGTGCGTGTGCGGGGCTGGAACCTTCTGGAAAGGCCTGCGGAAGTTCCCTAATACACATGCGCTAAAAACTGGGAAGAGAAAATTCTATGGCGTTCGTTGAAGAGAGAAGACGTGTTTAACGTGTTATCAGCCTATTCTCCTGTCCCAGACGCTTGGGATTTGACCGGCTCTGTTGCTGCTGGAGTTGTTGTGAGGTTCATCTTTACAAATGTTTAACTTCAGTCTTGCTGTACCTACACCAAGTGGTTACCAATTTACCAACGTGCCTTCTTTATGTAAATAACGAAACAAAGTGTCATATTTTTTAAGGTTGCTTTCTTGTTCCTGACTCCGGTAGTTTTTGGAAACAAAGAAGGAAATTGTGTTGCACCCAAACAGTGCAAAAGACCCAACCTGTTCCAGACAGTTCCTTAACAAGTGATTACAATTTCTTTATTTATTGCCCACAAGGGGCTAAACATAGAGGGGAGAAACAAGGACAGACAAACGGATTAAGTCGATTATATCGACTCCAGTGCGTAACTGGTACTTATTTAATCGATCCCGAAAGGATGAAAGGCAAAGTCGACCTCGGCGGAATTTGAACTCAGAACGTAGCAGCAGACGAAATACTGCTAAGCATTTCGCCCGGCGTGCTAACGTTTCTGCCAGCTTGCCGCCTTCATTAGCGATTACAATTAAAACGAGAATATCGGACGCCGAGGCCTAAGACTGCTGTTGTTTTTTCTTCACCCATCGTTGTGGCTACTAAGAAGAGAAAGGTTGATGATGAATGTCGCATTTTCAATAAAGAATGGGGAGAAAAGTACTTCTTTGTGGAAACAAACGACCAGAAAGCTAGTTTCTTGATAAGCAACGACAGTGTTGCTGTTACGAAAGAGTACAATATTCGTCGCCACTATGGAGTGAGACATCTCTCAACACATTCTAAATATTCTGGAAAGTTGCGGTCCGAGGCGGTCCGAGAAATTTGAATCTATGAAACGTAATTTGGAATTTCAAAGGAATTTCTTTACGAAAAAGTTTGTTGCAAATGAATCTATCACTCGTGTAAGTTGCAAAGTAGTGAATAAGTTGGCAGAGTGAGGGTAACCATTTACTGACGGAAAATTTCTAAAAAAGTGCATGACGGAAGGAGCAAATGACTTGTGTCCTGAAAAAGCTAACATGTTTGGCCGTATCAGCCTTTCGGCAAGTTCAGTTGTGCAGAGAATAGAAGAACTTGGAGAGAATATGCAGTTACAGATACATGAGAAAGCTAAGAAATTTTTGTGGTATTCTCTTGCAGTAGATGAGTCTGCTGATCTCTCTAATACGTCACAACTTCTTGCGTTCATTCGTGGTATTAATTGCAACTTTGAGATTATAGAAGGAATGGCATCCGTTTGCATCATACATGGAACAACTCTTTTACTTGTTTCAGTCATTTGACTGTGGCCATGCTAGAGCACCGCCTTTAGTCGAGCAAATCGACCCCAGGACTTATTCTTTGTAAGCCAGGACTTATTATATCGGGGTCTTTTGCTGAACCGCTAAGTTACAGCGACATAAACACACCAGCATCGGTTGTCAAGTGTTGTTGAGGGGACAAACACAGACACACAAACATATACACACACACATATATATACATATATACGACGGGCTTCTTTCAGTTTCCGTCTACCAAATCCACTCACAAGGCTTTGGTTGACCCGAGGCTATAGTAGAAGACACTTGCCCAAAGTGTCACGCAGTTGGATTGAACCCGGAACCATGTGGTTGGTAAAGAAGCTACTTACCACACAGCCACTCCTACGCCAATTGGAGAAGATATTTTCATAGAGGTGCAGAAAACCTTGCAAAACTACAACCTTCAGTGGAATCAGCTTCGGTGTGTTACAGTCGATGGAGGAAAAAAACATGGCAGGAGTGAGGAAGGGTTTGGTGAGGCGGATCCAGACCAAGTTGGAGGAGCTTCAACTTCCGAAAGCTCTGTTTATACACTGCATTTTACATCAGCAAGCACTCTGTGGAAAACACTTAGATATTTCTTGCGTACTAAAACCGGTTACAACTGTGGTGAACTTTATTTGGAATCATGGGCTTAATCACCGACAGTTCCAGGTTTCTAATTTCTGTGACTTGCCTTACTACACAGAAGTGAGATGGCTCAGTTGCGGTAAAGTCCTGTTTCGTTTTTATAAGCTCCGAAGAGAAATAGATCTTTTTCTCGCCAAAAAGAATAGAGCTAATCCACAGCTGTCAGATCCTTCATGGTTATCAAAGTTGTCATTTTTAGTTGACATCACTTCTCATATTGTGAGGCAGATCACGATATTAGTGGTCCTTCCTGAACTCTGAAGGGTGAGGTTTGTACTCTCCGTCACCTCAAAGCAGTGGCGGAACAGGTACTTGGTGAAGGGCTTCTTGGAATTAGAAATCACCTGCTGGTCCATGGGCCGCAGGATAGGGGTGGTGTTGGGCGGAAGGTAGAGAACCTTTATAAACTTGAACTCTTCGAGGATGTCATCTTCGAGGTGAGGTGGGTGAGCAGATGCATTGACTAGGACGAGAAGTGCTTGCAGAGGTAGGTTCTTTTCCCGGAGATATTTCTTAACATTAGGATCAAAGACCAAATTCACCCTTTACACAAAGAACTGCCTGGTGACCCACGCCCTCGGGTTTGCTCTCCACATAACCTGCAGTTTTTCTTTCAGAATCTTATGTGATTTAAAGGTTCTGGAGTTTTCCGAATGATAAACGAGCAGCGGCTTCATCTTGCAGTCGCCGCTAGCATTGGCGCACAGCGCGAGGGTTAGCCTATCCTTCATGGATTTGTGGCCTGGCATCCTCTTCTCTGCCGTTATATAAATCCCTCTTGGTATCTTCCAAAAACGTCCTGTCTCATCACAGTTGAAGACTTGCTGGGGAATATATCCTTCAGCTGCTTAAATTCCAGCAAAATTTTGAGGTAATCCTCAGCTGCCTTCATGTCGGCGCTCGCTGTCTCACCATGCCAAATAAGGGAGTGAATGCCGGTCCTCTTTTTAAAATTCTCGAACCAGCCCCGACTGGCTTTAAATGTCTCGCCCGATGCCTCGTCCGTACAAGTGCCTGGGATCTGCGTAAATAGCTCATGCCCACTTGCAGATTATAGCCTCCGTCACGGTGTCTCCTACAAAGTGCTTCTCCGTCAAACACACCATCAGAAAGTTCTCCATATTTTCATAGATGTCGGATGTTTAGCAATTATTTCAAATCCACTCACAAAGCTTTGGTCGGCCCGAGGCTATAGTAGAAGGCTGAACCCACAACCATGTGGTTGGTAAGCAAGCTACTTACCACACAGCCACTCCCGCGTCATATATATATATATATATATATATATATATATATATTATATATATATATATATATATCTGTTTTTTTTTATATAAATTTTCATCTGTCCTGCCCGCCAAATTTGGTTCTGGTGTTCGCTGAATTTTCCCTCTAGAGAACTTTCTTTGTAGTTTGATCGTTGATGATCTATTTCTAGCATACGGCCGACTACCTGGCAGTCTTGCCCTGCCAATATACACATATATTAGAATTTTCTCTGACTTCTCAGATTTTTTGTATGCTAGACTACTGGTTTTAAATTGATATTAAAATTAATATTAATTTATCTCCCTCATTATTTAAATATATATATATATATAATATATATATATATATATATATATATATATATATGTGTGTGTGTGTGTGGGGGGGATAATTATAATCCTGGCTATTACCTCATTAGCGCGTCATGCCAGATCTTGGTTAGCGTAGGATCTCGAAATCAAAAGGAGATCCGTAAGATTTCGATTGATATAAATGGAAACACTGCACAACTCCAAAGTGAGATCCTGTACGCTTAAAATAAGTCCAGCAAAGCATCATCGACCAAATGGAAGTTTTGAGAGGAGTTTATTTGGAAATATTGTCACAATATATAAATAAACTTAATACTTATGGATTTTTATTGATATCTCCTGCGGGTTTTTAAGACAGTCCTTAATAACAAGTATAGAGATAAGTCAAAATAAAGTTGAAATAAAAGCGGTTGGAATTTATCTTGTAGATCAAAGCATTATCCGTTGAACGACCATTAACCGTTTAATGGCTTTTGTGACGACAATAGCAGTAAGATGAGATTTGCAAAGGAAGTCCGCGTTTCTAGTTTCTTTATCATGAGGTCTATTACGCAAATACTACGAGAATAACCAATAACAGGAACACTTTACTGCTTAATTAAGGGAACACTTTACTGCTTAATTAAGGGAACCTATTTAACTCTAATTATTTCTGTTGTGGTTAATATTTCCTGGTTTGAAACCGAGAAAGAACTGTATGGTGCATTAAACCGGGATTCGTAATAAACAAATGTTGTGAATCAATTATTACTTCTCTGACCCAGATGAAAGCCACAACGTAATAAATCATTTTTGAAGTTCACAGAGGGCGTGCAAAGACAGTAAACGACGAGTTCCGTTCCGAGAAGCTCGTGTTGATTAGCATGAGAAATCAGTCAAGACGAAGAGCGCGATTCGATTTCAAGAGATCTTACTGGACGATATTTCAACAGTATGTCTGTCCTTGTCAAGTTCAAAATAAGAAGTGATGAAAATTCAGGAACTTGACAAGGACAGACATACTGTTGAAATATCGTCCAGTAAGATCTCTTACAATTGAATCGCGCTCTTCGTCTTGACTGTTTACCTTTGTGAAGAGTTACGTCAATCCTTAAAAAAAAAAAAAAATAATAATAATAATGATGATGATAATAAGTGACAATAAAAGAATGAGACCTCGATGTTAGGTAAATGACAACTTACTGTTTGTCCTAAATTACACACACACGCACGCACGCAGACACACACACACACGCACGCACACACGCACACACACACGCACACACATACACATACACACTATATATATATATATATATATATAGATCGCCATGTTGATTCGCTAGCTTCTGCACGCATTTTTTTTCTCTCCTTGTTTCTCTCCGTGTTTCTTTTCTGTGTATCTTTCTGTTGAAGAGCGTAGGCTCGAAACGTAAAAGACTTGTTTTATTTCTATTCCTGAGCGCCATACTAATACAATTATTTGTTTGTATTCCACCTGCCTTCTTCTTTTGTTTATTTTCATAAAGCTTCCCGTTATATATATATATATACTCTTTTACTCTTTTACTTGTTTCAGTCATTTGACTGCGGCCATGCTGGAGCACCGCCTTTAGTCGACCAAATCGACCCCGGGACTTATTCTTTGTAAGCCCAGTACTTATTCTATCGGTCTCTTTTGCCGAACCGCTAAGTGACGGGGACGTAAACACACCAGCATCGGTTGTCAAGCAAAGCTAGGGGGACAAACACAGACACACAAACACACACGCACATATATATATATATACGACAGGCTTCTTTCAGTTTCCGTCTACCAAATCCACTCACAAGGCATTGGTCGGCCCGGGGCTATAGCAGAAGACACATGCCCAAGATGCCACGCAGTGGAACTGAACCCAGAACCATGTGGTTGGTTAGCAAGCTACTTACCACACAACCACTCCTGCGCCTCTAAAATAGGACCCTGGGGGAGGGGTCCTTCGCCCGAAAGGTGGAATTGAACCACTCTGACGTCAGTCAGCTACAGGTTTGAAGCCTGCACTCCAGACCACTGAAGCTCATATATATATATATATATATATTATATATATATATATATATATATATATATATATATATATATATATATATATATGTAACGAACTTAGTGTGAATATCTTCTCTGGACCTTTTGGGGGTGCGAGAAGCAATCACTTTCCGTTGCTTTAATAATCCAGAATTCTACCCGTCAGAAACAAACAAGACGCAAACGTAAAATATATATAACTACTTTATTCTCTTATGTGGTAACAGATAATTGGTGTATCTGGCATCCCTTTGGTATTGATGTGTCTCAGCTGAACCTTATCGCTGTAAAATAAGAAAGTGTTCAAATGCAAAACGACACTTGTCAAAGATGGCGTCCGGAACAGGGAAGATGATGTGGTCGGCAACAATTTGGTTAAAATCTTCGGCCGACTGCTATCAAATTCGGACAGAGAGAATATACGTGTTGTACCTTCGATAGCCATGTCTCAAGTCGCTGCCTGCTGCTGCTATCACTCCGGACCCCTTTAAGGTTCACGCTCCCCTGCCTCGCGGCTAAACTAGCCGAGGCAAATGGTCCTACTTCCGGGGCTTCGTGCATGCGCGAGAGGGCCGTTCCTCTCTCTGCCTTGGTGAAGGCACCAACACGCGCGAAATAGAAAATGGACGGTGCACGCGCGCGCCGCTGTATAGCGTCACTACATATATATAGTAAGGACCGTAGATGGATGTGTTATGCGTGTTTGCATTTGGACCTATGGAACAATTTAAAAGTGTTGAAGAACATATGGTAACATGTAGAAAATGCTTCGTTTTGTTTACTTAGTAATTGCAGTGAATTATCTATTAATATTTGGAAGGCTTCTTTTAGACATAGTCCACAAGTGGGATCCCTGGCCTTGATATGGAGCCTCGGAATCTATTATGGCCCAAGATATCTTGTATGTTACCTTTCTATTTATAGGATGGTGCATATAGTTGGCTAGGGGAGTAGATATGCTATACTCCTCATACTTAAATCAGTTTTTATGTGCAGAGTATCTCTGTTTGAAATTTATAGTAGATCCGATATAGTAGTTAGTAGAATTATGCAATACGTTGTCGACCGTGCATTTGTATACTACAGGAAATCTTCAACAGTGGACTTGCAACGGGCATTCGTTCGCGGATCGGCAGTTGCTCTATCTGTCCTACGAGTGTTCTTAGTGGAAAGGGAGGATGCAGTACTATTTACGGGGAAATTAGAATTAAGGGTGTTGTAAGGGGATTGACATGCATTATGATTGTTGTTGTTATTATTATTATTGAGTGGGAGAGCAGTTCATGCCATCAAAGTGACACTGGGGTAAAATATACGAAGCCCATCATGACTACCCGTCTGATAAGGGTACACCAGGCACATGCATCACAACCATATGTATGCGACATGGTGATCTCATATCAAGATAATATCACATGACCTTGCAGGTGGGGCCCAGTTAGAATTTTCTTCTGGTCGAGTAACCCATCCCGCTCAAAAGGTCCCTGAATAAGGGTTGTTTAAGGATGTTGAATGAAACACCCATGTTTCCAGAGGTGACTTATTCAAACCCCAAAGAATCCCTCTCAACACATGGCTATGATGCTCCTCCACTATTTCTGATCATGATCAGAGATGCACATATCGTCAGCCACTAAGGGACATGCCCAACTGGTTAAGGTCAAACAACTGACAAGCAAATCTGAGGTATTGAGCAGAATATTTGCTGTAGCCCATCTTTTATACCAAGACAAAACAATGTACATGATAACACTTCCAATCAGTTAAGATCAGAAGCTACGAGAGCCACTGCCTGGTACTGCATCAGGGCATTTATTATTATTATTATTATTATTATTATTATTATTATTATTATTATTATTATTATTATTATTGAGTGAGAGAGCAGTTCATGCCATCAAAGTGACACTGGGGTAAAATATACGAAGCCCAATATACCCATCATCACTACCCGTCTGATAAGGGTACACCAGGCACATGCATCACAACCATATGTGCGCGACATGGTGATCTCATATCAAGGTAAACAGCGCATGACCTTGCAGGTAGGGGCCAGTTAGAATTTTCTTCAGGTCGAGTAGCCCATCCCGCTCAAAAGGCCCCTGAATAAGGGTTGTTTAAGGATGTTGAAAGAGCCACCCATGTTTCCAGAGGTGAATTATTCAAACCCCAAAGAATCCCATGGATTCAACACATGGCTATGATGCTCCTCCACTACTTCTGCTCGTGATCAGAGATGCACATATTGTCAGCCATTAAGGGACATGCTCAACTGGTTAAGGTCAAACAACTGAAAAACAAATCTGTGGTATTGAGCAGAATATTTGCTGTAGCCCATCTTTTATACCAAGACAAAACAATGTACATGATAACACTTCCAATCAGTTAAGATCAGAAGCCATGAGAGCCACTGCCTGGTACTGCGTCAGGGCATTTATTATTATTATTATTATTATTATGATCATTATTATTATTATTATTATGATCATTATTATTATTATTATTATTATTATTATTATTATTATTATTATTATTATTATTATTACTATTATTATTATTTATTATTATTATTATTATTATGATCATTATTATTATTATTATTATGATCATTATTATTATTATTATTATTATTATTATTATTATATTATTATTATTACTATTATTATTATTATTATTATTATTATTAGTAGTAGTAGTAGTAGTAGTAGTAGTAATGGTATTATCACTGTCGATGACACTAGTAATAGTAGAAGTGGTGGTATCGGTCGTATTAGAGTTATTAGTATTAGTGGTGGTGCTTTAAGTATTCTATTTTATTCCTCTTATAAACTGTGAGTTTTCCCACTCACAAAAGCCATTCATGTCCATCATACTTTCTAGCTCTATATACACGTTTACAATATGAATGCATCATTGAGAACACTACCAAAATACTGCCTAGGTTTACTTCGGATTTTAACTAAAAACCTGTACCTTCATATCCTCTGGGAAAAGATCAGTTGTGAACATTATTCTCCTGCCTATATTCTTCTAACTACTTTTACTCTTTATTCTTCTATTTTACTCCCTTATAAAATGGGAATTCTATTCCTTGTAAACTGTAAATATTCCCCGTCTAAAATATTCATACCATGTCTCTGATGACGGCATACCCAGTGCACGGACATGCTAATCTACCACTTGGGTTATACCAGAAACATGAATGAACGTACAAATAATACTGTGGATCCCAGCATTGGAAGGACGGAAGCAATCGGTATGCTAAATAATGCGAGCAGTAGACCCCATAAAGGACGCAAAAAGTGTAATTGTAGGGACCCTCTATGATGTCCGATTAGCAGAAATTGTTTCCAGGATAATGTTATTTATAAATGTAGCATTGAAACGCAGAATGGCCAGAGAAAAATATATATTGGTAGTTCGATAGACTTCAAGCAGAGGTACCGAAGCCACCTAAGTTCTTTTAACGATTTTAAATATAGGACATCTATGGCATTTGGCATCATATGTAAATAACCTTAAAGAAAGGCTGTAAGACTTCAAATTCACCCATACCCTAATTAAATTATTCTAAATGACTTGAGATACTCGTCCTACTTTGGTTTTGATTTTTTCTCTAATATAATATATCAATATATATGTGTGTGTTTGTGTGTATGTATGTATGTATGCACGTACATATGTATGGAAGCACTCCGTCGGTTACGACGACGAGGGTTCCGGTTGATCCGATCAACGGAACAGCCTGCTCGTGAAATTAACGTGTAAGTGGCTGAGCACTCCACAGACACATGTACCCTTAACGTAGTTCACGGGGATATTCAGCGTGACACAGAGAGTGACAAGGCCGTCCCTTTGAAATACAGGTACAACAGAAACAGGAAGTAAGAGTGAGAGAAAGTTGTGGTGAAAGAGTACAGCAGGGATCACCACCATCCCCTGCCGGAGCCTCGTGGAGCTTTAGGTGTTTTCGCTCAATAAACACTCACAACGCCCGGTCTGGGAATCGAAACCGCGATCCTACGACCGCGAGTCCGCTGCCCTAACCACTGGGCCATTGCGCCTCCTACGTAGATATGTATATGTACATTATGTATGAGTGCGTACGTGTGCGCGTGCACGTTAGTGTATGTGTGTGTGTGTGTGTCCTTGTCTGTGTTTCTGTTTCCACTGATTAGCAACTATTCAAGTTATGTCGTCTTAATATAATGCAACTAGTTTTTAATGACCAACTCCAAATAGCTCAATAAACTAAATTTGAAAGTAAGTCACTGACGTCAATGAGACCGACGTAAATCCTTGAATGCAGTGCTCCAGCCTGGCCACAGTGAAATCAGTAACAGTAAGATGAAGTGTTAGTATATGAATTAAAATAAGGATTTTGATGGCTTGTATTATGAGAAGCTCTTTGTGGTCGAGTATCATCCGGGTTGTTAATTAGGCCTCTGTCATGTGAGAACTGCTAATGACAACTCATTTCCAGTACAAATCGTGTGACTTGCAACTAACTATAACAAGATAATTAGATGTCGCCCTGAATTCTGAATCCTCCAGGATAGATTGTTTTGTCGTGAGGGTTGTTTCTTTGTGTATGTTGTATTGTTGAAGACCATCGTCGTGTGGTTTAGCTAGCTGCGTGTATTTATAAAAGAAACACATCCAGGGTACGACTAGCGAACAGTGGTCCCGGTGCGTGCACTCGCACAATTACAACGACTTGCGCGTATGTTTGTATTTCAAAGCTGAATCCATATCAAAGAAAATTAAATAATATTTTTCGAACAAAGTAAATAATTTTTTAAACTAAATAAATAAATTATTTGGATCTTTTCGGTTTGAACGGCAGTTTTTTCTAGCGGTGTCATATGAAATTGTTACCCATAATTATGACCCTAGTGTCGATCTATTGCATTTCAATCTGTTTTAGGGTTAGGGGTGGAGGGAAGGGTATCTTTTTTTTCTTCAGAAATGTAAATAAACCCAATCTGTTTCTTAAACGAGGGACATATTCATACGGCACAGAATGTTTTTTACCTCAATGGACGTCATTGATTGGTTGAAATTGCAGAAATTGAAGAAAAAACAACAAATATCTTACAAACAATAGAATTTTCTCAATAAAGCCAAGAGAAAAAGATGTTTTATAAACACATTCTACCAGTATACGAAGTTTAAAAGTGTTTAGTTACGTGGAAATTATTTTAAAAAAATGCTGGTCAACCCGAAAAGATCCTAATTTTTTTACACAAATTAAATATTTTTCAAACAAAGAAAATAAAACGCAAAGTAAATAATTTTTTACACGAAGTAAATAAATTATTTTTATATACAAACTAAGGTTTAGGGTTAGGGTTAGGTTTTGAGTTAGGGTTAAAAAGTCGTTGTAGGATCGACTACTTACGACTAGCTAGCGCGAATGCGCGAGTGCGCGCACCGGGACCACTGTTCGCTAGTAATACCCACACTCATGACGTTTAATAGATTTATTGATAGAAATGATTTACTGTGTTGGCTATCGAGGAAAGAAAAATGCAGATAATAAAACTGCCATCTGGGAGGAGAGAACCGCGCCCTATCTTGTTAAAGGTTAACTTTTCTCTCTTTTACTCTTTTACGTGTTTCAGTCATTTGACTGCGGCCATGCTGGAGCACCGCCTTTTTAGTCGAGCAAATCGACCCCAGGGCTTATTCTTTGTAAGAACTAGTACTTATCCTATCGGTCTCTTTTGCCGAACCGCTAAGTAACGGGGACGTAAACACACCAGCATCGGTTGTCAAGCGATGTTGGGGAGACAAACACAGACACACAAACACACACACACTCATATATATACATACATATATATATATATATATATATATATATATATATATATATATATACGACGGGCTTCTTTCAGTTTCCGTCTACCAAATCCACTCACCAGGCTTTGGTCGGCCCGAGGCTATAGTAGAAGACACTTGTCCAAGCTGCCACGCAGTGGGACTGAACCCGGAACTGTGTGGTTGGTAAGCAAGCTATTTACCACGCAGCCAATCCTGCGCCTATGTGGCACATCGTGTGTTATGACCGAAGCCGTCTCTTGCTCTCGAGGTTGTTTACCTGGTGAGTTTGGTGCCAAACTGTTTAAAAGAGTAAAAAGGGTGACCAACTTTAGAACACCCGAAAAAAACCCCATATCATGCCATAGCACCTGTTACAAAAGCAGGCATATCCAAGATTGAATTGCTTGGTGAGTCCCTTGAACTCAATGGCGACTCCATGATGTTGCTTCTTGTTTCTTTTTTTTTTTACAGAATACAATTTCGGCAAAACGCCGAACACAAAAATTTGGGTTTACGCCCCACAGAATTGGCTTAAAGCCGCACAGTTCATCAATAATTCACCCGCAGGGAAAGAGGGAATTAACAAGTCGCTTCAAAGAAGCAATAAAATTAGCAAAATCGCAAAACAACTGCAACAATGTAACAAACCCACAAAAGTCACTGGAAAACCGTTCACACAACAAGAGACTAAGAAAATGCCAGCCACTCGAAAATCGATTTTTATTACCCACAAGGGGCCAACAAAGAGGGGACAATACAATCTGATTTTGGGGTCAGATGAGCGAATGATTATACAAAAAAAAAATGACATTAAAAATTTTACAAAAATAAGAAAATATAATAAAATCGAATGGTAGGACAGACTGGAAGACATTACGGATGGAGTGGGGTGGGGTTTAATTCGGACCCCACGATCTCTGCCTTGCCACTGATACCTGAGTTACATCCTGTGTCGCATTCATGAGGTTTCATCCACGCGCAACATCCGTGCTACATTCTTCCATCAATTTTCAAACATTTTCAGTCAGGCATTTTCTATCTAGCCCTATTTTCCTTTTAAGGTGAAAGGTGAAGTAATTCACCAACTCAGGGTCAGAGATGAAATTGCCTGACTCTAACCCTTTCAGCCTCGTCTTCCAAATTACCTCTCTCGCAATTGCTACTACAATGAGAAAACAATTCTTACCTTCTTTCGAAAGGAAATCAGGCGGGTCAATTTTTACAATAGACTCAGTCGACAGCTGTACTCTTCGTGTACTTGACAACAGTTGTTCAGCATAAACCCACACATCTGACACCTCCGAACTTTGAACAATAGCATGCGGGATGGTTTCCCTATCCTGCTCGCAGGAAGTGGAAGAGCTGTCTTTCCAGCTTGGTCAACCACGAATTAGGGCAAGGAATGACGGTTAGGCAGTAGGTGATGACCGATGCGATGAACACATTGGCTACCTCCGCCCTCCCTTTCAGGGATAGCCACCGCCAAGACCAGGCCTTGACTATGTGGGTCACCCTGCTCGATACCTCGACCCAGTTCTTCTCTATTTGGAGGTCTGGTCCAAACCAAACTCCTAGCAACTTAATCGGACCCTCCGTCCAACGTCCCACGACGTTGTCAAGAGGCATCGACTTGCCTCTCCAGGTGTCGAGCTGCAAGCCGACTGACTTTTCACGATTAACTTTTGCTCCTGCCACCGTCTCGTAAACCTTAATGGCCTTGCCTACCCTCTGTAGGTGATCCATTTCGGTTACGATGATGGTGATGTCATCCGCGTAAGCTGAAACCAACTTTGGATCTTTTCCTTTTGAACGGCACTTTGTAATATAATTTCTAGGTAACTAAAAAGTTTTAAACTTCGTATACTGGTAGAATGTATTTATAAAACATAATTTTCTCTTGACTTTATTGAGAAAATTCTATAGTTTGTAAGATATTTCGTCTGAAATTTCGAGCATTTCGGCAATTTTAACCAATCGCTGACGTCTATTGACGTAAACAACATTCCGTGTTGTATGAATATGTCCCTCGTTTAAGAAACAGATTGAGTTTATTTACATTTGTGAAGAAAAAAAGATACCCTTCCCCCACCCCTAACTCTAACCCTAACCCTAACTCACCCTAACGAAATATCTTACAAACTATAGAATTTTCTCAATAAAGCCAAGAGAAAATGATGTTTTATAAACACATTCTACCAGTATACGAAGTTTAAAAGTGTTTAGTTACCTAGAAATTATGTTACGAAGTGCCGTTCAAAAGGAAAAGACCCCCAACCTTCCACAACCTGGCTGTCTCGGGATGCCGCTCAATTTTCGCAGTAATGGCTCAAGAGCCATCACGTACAAAAGCGGGGAGAGCAGACACCCTTGACAAACCGAATGTTTGATGTTGAACGGAAGCCACTCGGAAAAAATTAAGACATTGCGCTTTACAGTTATCTAATATTACCTAATTAGCATATAATCAGAAGACTACTGTAAAGGCATGTGCTAAGTTCAACCCAGACAAACCCATTATTGCACTTTAATTTTATTCCCATGTTTTTATGAAATTAGTTATCTAAGTTCAAATCATACCTATTACACTATTGCAATCTTATACTATACCTATTGTTATTTTTTAAAAAATTATTTAATTATTATATTATGTTTTAATTATATTTCTATTATTATTTCTAATTTATATTTCTTGTTTTTATTTTTAAATTTCTTCAAAAACGTAGAGAGGATCCTATGTGTACAAGCTGGTATTGCGTCAGTAAATTTATTCAACATAGCATGATTATAGTTTTTCAATATAAAGTATGCCTCCCTGGTGCACAAACCGCATCTAGCGTTCGCATGTCCTCAGTAGTCACAGCCCATGTCTCACTCCATGTAGCATAGCTGCTCGTATCCACGCATCAGACAATCTACCTTCTACTCTGAGGGAGAGGCCCTTAGTTACCAACAAAGGTAGCTGCTCTCTGAACTTTGCCCAGCCCGTTCTTATTCTAGCAATTACGCTTTCAGAAGTACTTCCTCCACTGCTCTATAGAAACACTCAAGCTCTGCTAATTAAATTGAGGGAGATTTTCTTTCTGACAAATAGACAGCTAACTGGAAAAGAAATGTCTATCTATCTTCATATATATATATATACTTTATTTAAAGCAGCAGAAAATTCAACAAAACCTGTTACTCTGAGTTTCCCGTTGCCGTTCATCGGACAGTTTTTGCTAGAAAAAACTGTCCGATGAACGGCAACGGGAAACTCAGAGTAACAGGTTTTGTTGAATTTTCTGCTGCTTTAAATAAAGCATATTACTCTACCACTGGTATTTGAGTACTCTTTTTTCCACCTTGTTTCACATTTATGTGTTTACTCCGGTATATATATATATATATATATATATATATATATATATATTTACTATATATATAGTGTGGAACATTTACTACATGTTTCCTTCAGTGGGTGGCCAGGCCTGCTTTATTCCATGCCAGGAAACCACAATGACAGGTAAGGTTTTCATTTAGAGAGAGCAGTGTTTTTCCAGCATGCCTTCACGCCTGCACGAACATGGTCCCAATGTTGGAGTCGACTTTGCTCAAATTTTTGAACTGAAGGGAAGCAGGACTGGTGGCAGAAACGTTAGCACGCAGGATGAAATGCTTAGCGGTATTTCGTCTGTCACTACGTTGTGAGCCTCCTCTAATATGTGGCACTTGATGAAGAATGGAGCTTGATATAGCTACCCTCGTTTGCACCTCTTGCCGTGAGGTAGGCTCATCTGGGATTCTCGACAGGAATAGGTCCAGCTTTGATTTTAAAACCCCTACATCTACTTTGTGCAAGTTCCTAAGACTCTTTGGGAGAATATTAAAAAGCTGTAGGCCCTTGAAACCCAGGCTGTTGCAGTAGCTGGTCCTGAAGCGTGATGGCATTGCTGGGATCTTTGGCACTATGCAGTGTCGTCCCGTTCTGGCATTGGTGTAGCTTTCAATGCCAAAATTTGGCACAATTCCTTCCAGGATATTCCAGATATATATTACTGCATACCTCTCCCGGTATATATATATATATATAATATATATATAATATATATATATATATATATATATATATAATATATATATATATATATATATATATTTTACTCTGAGTACTCTTTTTTCCACCTGGTTCACATTATGTGTTTACTCCGGTATATATTATATATATATATATATATATATATATATATATATATATATATATATTATATATAGTATATATATATACTATAACCGGAGTAAACACATAAATGTGAAACAAGGTGGAAAAAATAGTACTCATAGTATATATTATATATATATACCGGGAGAGGTATGCAGTAATATATATCTGGAATATCCTGGAAGGAATTGTGCCAAATTTGGCATTGAAAGCTACACCAATGCCAGAACGGGACGACACTGCATAGTGCCAAAGATCCCAGCAATGCCATCACGCTTCAGGACCAGCTACTGCAACAGCCTGGGTTTCAAGGGCCTACAGCTTTTTAATATTCTCCCAAAGAGTCTTAGGAACTTGCACAAAGTAGATGTAGGGGTTTTAAAATCAAAGCTGGACCTATTCCTGTCGAGAATCCCAGATGAGCCTACCTCACGGCAAGAGGTGCAAACGAGGGTAGCTATATCAAGCTCCATTCTTCATCAAGTGCCACATATTAGAGGAGGCTCTTAGTAATAACGGAACAACGGCGGTGGCATCAGCATGAGCCGCAGCTCTGAGCTGAAGCTTTAAATATCTCTCTATATAATATATGATTCTATATATATATATATATATATATATATATATTATATATATATATATATAAAGTATAATCCAAACAAGAAACACGAAAAAGAAAAAAACACAGTACTCAGGACGTGGACAATTAATAGTATTAGACGCAGGAAAGAAGAAAGGATGGTTTAACGTTTCGAGCGGAGGCTCTTTCGTCGCAAAACAGGAGAAGGAAGGTCCCAAAGGGAAACAGAGTAAAAAATTTTTGAATTGGTGTGCTCAAGGATTAACAATATATATATATATGAAGATAGATAGACATTTCTTTTTCCAGTTAGCTGTCTATTTGTCAGAAAGAAAATCTCCCTCAATTTAATTAGCAGAGCTTGAGTGTTTCTATAGAGCAGTGGAGGAAGTACTTCTGAAAGCGTAATTGCTAGAATAAGAACGGGCTGGGCAAAGTTCAGAGAGCAGCTACCTTTGTTGGTAACTAAGGGCCTCTCCCTCAGAGTAGAAGGTAGATTGTCTGATGCATGGATACGAGCAGCTATGCTACATGGAGTGAGACATGGGCTGTGACTACTGAGGACATGCGAACGCTTGAAAGAAATGAAGCCAACATAGTCAGCTGGGTGGGCAATGCCAGTGTGACTGTAGGATAGAATAAGTGGTCTGAGTGAAAAATTGGGTATATGAGGCATCAGATGTAGTGTGGTAGAGGGGAGACTGTGCTGGTATGGTCATGTGATGCGTGTGGATGAGGACAGCTGCATCAAGAAGTGCTGATCTCTGTGGAGGGAATGTGA
This sequence comes from Octopus sinensis, assembly GCF_006345805.1. Taxonomy (NCBI): domain Eukaryota; kingdom Metazoa; phylum Mollusca; class Cephalopoda; order Octopoda; family Octopodidae; genus Octopus; species Octopus sinensis. The sequence goes on along the minus strand of NC_042999.1, from coordinate 5,484,641 downwards.
AGAAGGGTGGACCCAGGGTGACATAGGATGAAGTGGTGAGAAAGGACCTTGAGATTTGGGGCCTCACAGAGATGACAAGAGACCGAAACGTCTGGCAGGTTGCTGTCATTGAGAAGACACGTCAAGTTAAATAAAATCGTGGCTGTGCCTACCTACAGACATGCCGTCTACGTCCCGCGCTCAGCTGAGGGGTCCTAGTTTTGCGGGATCGTGGGTGCTGGTTGCGCGTAAAAACACCCGTGCCGGCGCTGCATAGTGACGCCCATGTAACACGTAACAGCGCCCGTGCTGGTGCTACATTAAAAGCACTTAGTACACTCTTTAAAGTGGCTGGCGTCAAGTAGGGTATCCAGCCGTTGAAACCATGCCAAATCAGACAAAATGGGGATCTGGGGAGCTCTCCATCTGGCTGGCTCTTAACAGACCGTCCAATCCATGCCGCCATGGAGGACGGATGTTCAATGATGATGATGATGATGATGATGTTGATGATGGTGATGATGATGATATATATATATATATATATATATAATAAAAGATTATTTACGTATATTTATTGATTAGTTATTTTATTATTGTAATTATCTTTAACCTGATGAGTAGCTATATTTATATTGAAGTAATTTTACTACTACTACTACTACTACTAATATTTTTACTATAATCATTTCTTAAATATAGCCACGAAACACGTGTCGTTATTCTACCAAATATATACGTTTTATTTATTATTTTGCACATTACTTAATCATCGTTATATGTTTTATCTTGTATTTAATCTTTCTAGATGGTGTAATTTGATTTTTCATTTTGAATTTATGAAAGGTGTTTTTTTTCTAATTTACACACACACATACAATCACACACACATACACACACACACACACACACACACACACACACACACACACACACACACACACACACACACACATATTACATACAATTAACGAACCAAATTTTAAAAAAAGAAACCTGCCCAGTACACTTTTCTTTGATCACGATTCTCTTCGAAGAAATCGTTACAGCAAAACGAATGTGGAATCTGAAGCTAATTAATTTGACTAAACTGATTAAACTCTGATCTTCATTAATCTCTTGTAAAGGCAACTGGTGACTCTGTTAGAAAGAGAAGCAGATCTCATTATAATGTTCTTTTATTCTTTTACTTTTTTCAGTCATCTGACTGCGGCCATGATAAAGCACCGCCTTTTTGGTCGAACAAATCGACCCCAGGACTTATTCTTTGTATGCTATCGGTCTCTTTTGCCAAACTGCTAAGTTACATGAGCATAGACACGCCAACATCGGTTGTCAAGCGATGTTGGGGGGACAAACACAGACACAAAGACACACACACACATAAATATATACATTTATATGACGGGATTCTTACAGTTTTCGTCAAACAAATCCACTCACAAGTTTTTGTTCGGCTCGAGGCTATAGTAGAAGACACTTGCCCAAGGTGCCACGCAGTGGGACTGAACCGGGAATCACGTGGTTGGGAAGCAGGCTTTTTACCACACAGCCACACTTGCACCCTGGCACTATTAG
>NC_042999.1:5440584-5480584 GCF_006345805.1 Octopus sinensis | reverse complement strand
AAACAGTATTGTATCTATAACTGGGTTATAGAGGCGGCGGTTTAACAGAGCTTTTGGAATCAGGACCAATGAGAGGCGAGAGTTCAGCTGATCTGAAGCTCAGATGATCAAGGAGGCGGGGATTTAAGAATATCTGACGGGTTCCCCTCCCCTAAAAAAATTAACAAGTAACCCTCAAGCCTATGAATTCTGAGCGGACCCACTTGTGGGGCCTTGAAAGTAAGTCTTATTCAACATTCCCTCATTGGCCCTACTCAGAGGATAAAAAGTCTGTGGCATTCGTGAATCCCTTTTACGCTCTGAGTTCAAATCCTACCTTAAGTAACTTCCCTTTCATCTTTCTGGGGCCGGTAGTACTATATAATGATTTCAAACTTGGGCACAAAGCCAGCAAATTTGGGGAAAGGGATGAGTCGATTACATCAACCTCAGTACTTAACTGGTACTTATTCTATCGACCCCTAAAGGATGAAAAGCAAAGTCGACCTCGGCGGAATTTGAACTCAGAACGTAAAGACGGACGAAATGTCGCTAAGAATTTTGTCCGGCGTGCTAACGATTCTGCCAGCTTGCTGCTTTGGTAGTACTACATAATAATGATTTCAAATTTTGGCACAAGGCCAGCATTTTGGCTAAGTCAATTACATGGACCCCAGTATTCGACTGGTGCTTATTTTATCAACCACCCGCACAAAAGACAAAAGGCAAAGTCGACCTCAGCGGAATTTGAACTCAGAATGTAAGGACAAACGAAATGCCGCTAAGCATTTTGTCCGGAGTACTAACGATTCTGCCAGCGCCATATTTTGATTGAACCAGTAAAGCATGCGAGATGGGAATGTTATTGTAATACTCCTTTCCACTATAGGCACAAGGCCTGGATTTTTGTGAGGAGGGTGACAATCGATCACTTCGATCCCAGTACTTGACTGCTTCTTAATTTATCGACCCCAAAAGGATGAAAGACAAAGTCGATCTAGGCGGAGTTTGAACTCAGAACGTAGAGACAGACGGAATGCCGCTAAGCATTTTACTCTGACAGCGCGCCACGTGGGTAGTACTCTATATTGATTAAGTCAGTAGGAGTACTCCGTCGGTTACGACGACGAAAGTCCCAGCTGATCGGATCAACGGAACAGCTTGCTCGTGAAATTAACAAGCAAGTGGCTGAGCACTCCACAGACACGTGTACCCAAAATGTAGTTCTCAAGGAGATTCAGTGTGACACAGAGTGTGACCAGGCCGGCCATTTGAAATACAGGTACGACTAATTTTTGCCAGCTGAGTGGACTGGAGCAATAAAGTGAAATAAAGTGTCTTGCTCAAGGACACAACGTGTTGCCGGGAATTGAACTCACGACCTTACGATCGTGGGCCGAATTAAGTCAGTAAAGCATGTGAGATGAGAATGTAATTGTAATAATAAAAAGCTCTGTGCTGTTCTGGCTAAACCTGTGATTAGATACAAAACTACACGACGAAACAGGGGCGGACTGAGCCGTCGGTCAGTCGGGCTCTGACGAGGCCCGCACTCTACATGTCAACTCTACTAATATCAATGCTAAGGGGCCCAGTAAACAGTTATGTCCGAGGGCCCTTAATACTCTCAGTCTGCCCCTGCGACGAAGTGATAAAGTTTATTACATTTACTACATTCAAACCAAAGTGGTTGGACTTACTTTATTAGCTGCCAGGGCAACAACTCTCAATATTCTAAAGCCGATAGCAACAATCACTTATTGGCACAGGTCCCACTTGACCAACTATTTTATAAGAACTACAGAATTGTCCATTCAGTGTATAAGCTTTGTTGTATTTTCAATCCAAAACCAACAAGGAAAATAGTTTGTGCTGTGGATAAAGTTCTGTTAATTGTTTATGAGTGTTGCGCATCGTTTATATGTAATCAGAACCCCATCCAACCACTAGCATCGCATTTCTTTCATTCTATGACCAACGTGATAATACTGTCTGCCGAAGCATCTGAGGAGACTCCATGGAGTGGATGTAGACGTTTTCAAAGGTCAACTTGAACTCTGGCTCGCCGAGATCCCGGATGAGCCAATATCTAAGCAAGAAACTCAAAAGAAGGCAGTAGCATCGAACTCCATCCTTCACCAGAAGCCGCTCCGACAAAGGTGGAAGGTGGAAAGATGATCACAATGGCGGTGATCCAGCATGGCCACAGTCATTGGACTGAAACATATAAAAGAAGAAAAGAATACCCTCGTGTTACGTTCTGAGTTCAAATTCCGCCGAGGTCGACTTTGCCTTTCATCCTTTCGGGGTCAATTAAATAAATACCAGTTACGCACTGGGGTCGATGTAATCGACTTAATCCGTTTGTCTGTCTTTGTTTGTCCCCTCTATGTTTAACCCCTTATGGGTAGTAAAGAAATAGGTATCTAACACAAATAATTGATGGAACTAACTATCTTCCAGTGATCCTTTATCTTCTGAATAATCCCCCAGTCAAAGGATGAACGGTTATTTCATGCAGGTTACAATTACGGAACGTTAACCTTTATGCAATTTTACATTTTGAAATTATTGTTTGAGGTTTTACTGCGCTTTCTAGGCGCAGGAGTGGCTGTATGGTAAGTAGCTTGCTAACCAACCACATGGTTCCAGGTTCAGTCCCACTGCGTGGCATCTTGGGCAAGTGTCTTCTGCTATAGCCCCGGGCCGACCAATGCCTTGTGAGTGGATTTGGTAGACGGAAACTGAAAGAAGCCTGTCGTATATATGTATATATATGTATATATGTGTGTGTGTTTGTCCCCCTAGCATTGCTTGACAACCGATGCTGGTGTGTTTATGTCCCCGTTGCTTAGCGGTTCGGCAAAAGAGACCGATAGAATAAGTACTGGGCTTACAAAAAGAATAAGTCCCGGGGTCGAGTTACTCGATTAAAGGCGGTGCTCCAGCATGGCCGCAGTCAAATGACTGAAACAAGTAAAAGAGTAAAAGAGTAAAAGAGAGTATTCCACCCCGGCCGACTTCATTTGACCCGTCAACCAACCGTCCCTCCCCAAAAGAAACAAATATTGATTCTTACAATAATTTCAGCTTTTTTTTTATTGACGTTTTCATTCTTTTGTTATATGATTCGATCTCCGTTAAAATCAATCATATCAGATCGATGAATTCCGAAAATATATTTATTACAATTGATCTTATACTCTTTTATTCAATATAAAAATGATTTCAAAAACATTTTCTATGAATAAAACCTGCTTTTAAATGTTGACCTTTAAAAAAAAAATGTTAAAAAATTTTCACAACCAAACAATAACATCGAATTTCTGCAAGATTTTGATGTTAAGCCAAATCTGGAATGGTCGGATTTTTGATTTTCAGTAGACTCTCCCTCTCCCCACGTGAGTCTCGAGGAAAACTTTTTGTGGTCGATTGACTTGATCGAAAATAGCACCCAAGCCCGCCTGAAATCGAACACTAACATCTCAGAATGGCAAGACAATATAACCGTTTCTACTATAGGCGCAAGGCCTGAAATTTGGGGGATTACATTGACCCAGTGCTCGACTGGTACTTGCATCGACCCCGAAAGGGATGATAGGCAAAGTCGACTTCGACGGAATTTGAACTCAGAACGTAAGGACGGACGAAATGCTGCTAAGCAATTTGCCCGGCATGTTAATGATTCTTTTCTACTCTAGGCACAAGGCTTGAAATTTTGGGTAGGGGGCCAGTCGATTAGATCTACCCCAGTACGCAACTGGTACTTAATTTATCGACTCCGAAAGGATGAAAGGCAAAGTCGACCTCGACGGAATTCGAACTTAGAATGTAAAGACAGACGAAATACCTATTTCTTTATTGCCCACAAGGGGCTAAACATAGAGAGGACAAACAAGGACAGACAAACGGATTAAGTCGATTACATCGTCCCCAGTGCGTAACTGGTACTTTATTTATCGACCCCGAAAGGATGAAAGGCAAAGTCGACCTCGACGGAATTCGAACTCAGAATGTAAAGACAGACGAAATACCTATTTCTTTACTACCCACAAGGGCCTTAACACAGAGAGGACAAACAAGGGCAGACAAACGGATTAAGTCGATTACATCGACCCCAGTGAGCAACTGGTACTTAATTTATCGACCCCAAAAGGATGAAAGGTAAAGTCGACCTCGACGGAATTTGAACTCAGAATGTAAAGACAGACGAAATACCTATTTCTTTACTACCCACAAGGGGCTAAACATAGAGAGGACAAACAAGGGCAGACAAACGGATTAAGTCGATTACATCGACCCCAGTGAGCAACTGGTACTTAATTTATCGACCCCAAAAGGATGAAAGGTAAAGTCGACCTCGGCGGAATTTGAACTCAGAATGTAATGATAGACGAAATACCGCTATGTATTTCATCCGGCGTGCTAACGATTCCGCCAGCTTGCTGCTTTGACATTAGATAATATAATCTTAGGATATGTTCGCTGAAAATAAGATGGAATGGTCGCAGTTGGAATGCCGTTGACATTCGATCTGCTTCTTCAGAGCTGACACGAAGCTAAGCATTAACAACTCACAAATGGGTGTCAGCGGAATACTCTGCCATTTACCGCCATAACACATCCCCTTCAAATGTTGGATTGGATTTCTCTTTCAAAACTCAATATATCTTTTATTTTTTCTTTTGCATCTTTTAGTCATTTGACTGCGGCCATACTGGGGCACCGCGTTGAAGAATTTTTAGACGAATGAATCGTTCCCAGTACTTATTCTGTCGGTACCTTTTGCTGAGGTGCTCAGTCACGGGGACATAAACACACCAATACCGGACGTCTAGTTGGAGTTTGTGCATGTGTGCGTATATATATATATATATAACCTTGTAAGTAGATTTGGTCAACGGAAACTGAAAGAATCACGTTTTAAATACGTGTGTGTGTGTGTGTGTGTGTGTGTGTGTGTGTGTGTGTGTGTGTTTGTGTGTGTGAGTCTGTGTAAACACGACTATGCTCAAATTATTTTCTTATTCATCTTTTATAATTGGTTTAGACCCTCACAAACTCATTTTCCCAATAAACTGTTAGGATAGCGCCTTGTCACGTGTTCTGCGGTTAGTCTCAAAGAATCTTGGGAAATAATTTTATAAATGAAAAAAAATCCTCACCACTGGACATAAAATCAAGAAATAGTAAACCCAGGAAGATTTCCTTATTTTTTGGTTAGTAGTTTATTATTGGTGGAACCGCTGTGGTTATTCTTCTTCTTTTCTACAATTGTCCATAAAACTGGAATACGGTAAGTTGCTGCTTTTCTACGCAATTTGATTTCATATGCTTCGTTATAAGGAGTGACACTGGCTCTTTGTTGTTAATGCATGGTCAATCGTCGATAAAGTGTTGTACTTGTGTGACTCATGTAACAGTTTGAGTCGTGGAGTTTAAAATTTTTGTTCATATTGAAAATTTGTATCTTGGTTATCTACAATGTGTTCTATGGTTTGCTTGTTTATGGTGACAATTATGGATTTTAGATATAAAATACGAAGCTACCATAAAGAAAGGTTTGAAATCAAAGACATGGTATATGATAGAAAACCTCACAACTCTGCTTAAGCCTTACTGTCAAGCCTTACTATCAATCCTTTAAAGTTTCAATTCTAACAACGCATATATTCATATAGCAACAATTTTACACGCTACTTTTATTGAAGATTTGAGAAATAAGAACATACCATGCAATTTGAACTGGAAAATCATGGCTAAATCAAAATCTTGTCCGAATTACAAAAGACTGTAAAACTATTAAATAAATGTAACTCTTTTTGCGGAGACACAACTACACAATAGACGTTTAGAGACGTTTGTTACCATCAAATATTTAAGGCTTACAATTTCATATCCTAATAGATATTAGGACTTATAGCTTCAACCAGTTTTACGCATTCACAACGTTCACATCGAATCTCTGCTAGATTTTGATGTTAAACTAAATCTGGAATGGTCGGATTTTTGATTTTTCAGTAGACTCTCCCTCTATCCACGTGAGTCTCGAGGAAAACTTTATGTGGTCGATTGACTTGATCGAAAATAGCAGCCAAGCCCGCCTGGAATCAAATACTAACATCTCAGAATGGGAAGACAATATAACCGTTTCTACCATAGGCATCACATCCGTTGATTTTTTTCCTTCTCTTCTTCCCAAAAGAAAAGCTCTACTTTGTATTTTGTCCCTTCAGTGTTCGGCCCTGCATAGTCAATAAAGAAATCTGTCTTCTACCTTACCTTTGCACTTTAACATTCCACCTCTAAACATATGCAACTATCGGCATCCATATTGTTATCTAACGATTATGGTCGGCATCTACTCTTATCCCCTTATATCAAATACACATATCATGGGAACATCATGGCACCAAATTGTCTTTCATCATGAGCAACACGGAACGAAAGCCACCACAATCTTTCCAAATGTTGGACCTCATTTTCACTGAGATTCCCTACTGGCGAATGCATATCTTTAAGATACATCCTCGTATATATATGTAATGGATCTTGCAGGCATGAAGTGGATTCGATCCACCATAGCCAAATTTCAAGTAACAGTTCAACAGAACTTTTCTCGCGGTGGAACAATGTCTTTTTTTCAGTGACAGCAGTTTTACATATGCCAGATGCCTTTAGCTAGGCCGAAACAATGTCTTCGCCTCTTGACCCTTCTAACCTCTTATAGACCACCAAAAGCTAGAATTAAGATTACAAGTACCACCAACTAAATCCATTGTTCTCATCGATATGTCTATCCTTCTGGATAGTTATAAAAACAAGAACTCCCAAGCAAAAATCAGTTAGTCACTTGGTGACAACTCGTGAGTTGAGAGAGAGAGAGCTGACATCAACTAGTGAACCGACCACTAGAATCATGGCCACAAGTAGGCAGACAAACGGCCAGAGGGAAAAAGAAAGAAGTTTGGAATCAGCGACTATACGAGACCCAACTTCCCACACTCTCTCACTTTCTCTTCTCTGCACATTACCATATCTCTCTCTCTCTCTATGGTTTACTACTACAATAAGAACAGACAGGCCGAAATTAACTTTTTCACTTCGCATGCTCTAGGATTTTATCACCTGCCCGTCGAGGCAAGGTATTGTATAATGTAACGGTAAAAATAAATATTTTCTTCACAACTTCAATCACTGTTCTTTCATCCTTACACAATGAAGAATCTCAAACTTCATCAAACAAATCTTCAATCGTTACATAGGCGCAGGAGTGGCTGTGTGGTAAGTAGCTTGCTAACCAACCACATGGTTCCGGGTTCAGTCCCACTGCGTGGCATCTTGGGCAAGTGTCTTCTGCTATAGCGCCGGGCCGACCAATGCCTTGTGAGTGGATTTGGTAGACGGAAACTGAAAGAAGCCTGTCGTATATATGTATATATATGTGTGTGTGTGTTTGTGTGTCTGTGTTTGTCCCCCTAGCATTGCTTGACAACCGATGCTGGTGTGTTTACGTCCCCGTAACTTAGCGGTTCGGCAAAAGAGACCGATAGAATAAGTACTGGGCTTACAAAGAATAAGTCCCGGGGTCGATTTGCTCGACTAAAGGCGTTGCTCCAGCATGGCCGCAGTCAAATGACTGAAACAAGTAAAAGAGTAAAGAGTAAAGAGTAAAGAGTATACCACTTTTGTGGTCAGAACTTACTCTTCTACGATATTAGCGAATTCTTATTTATTTCCTGATGCATTTCTCTTAAAATATTATATATATATATGTGCACACACAAACACACACACACACACACACACATTGTGGAAGTTGAAAAGATATTTTATTTTTCGGCACAAAAGTTATAAAGCATGTTTTTATCTTTACGAAAGATTTCCGTCAGAATTCCACAGAGGTTATGACATTTCCGCCCGAAATTCCAGAACATACTTTTCAGGAAAGCATTATTTCCGCAAAAAGTTGGTCGGTTGTGATTATACAACCGTATATGTCCAGCAGTTGTTATCGCCGCTTTTCATACTTCTAGCGTCGACCATATTTTAATCATTTTGTTTTATACATTTGCATGCAGTTGCTTAGTTCCAAGGTCGGCTTTGTTACTGGGAAATACACACACACACACACATACATATATACATACAGGCAAACATACATGCATACATACAGGCAAACATACATGCATACATACAGGCAAACATACATGCATACATACAGGCAAACATACATACATACATACATACATACATAATACATACATACATACGAGCATGTCTAGATATGTAACTATATGCATGAGAATACATACATACATACATACATACATACATACATACATACATACATACATACATACATACATACATAATACGTACATACGTACATACGTACGTACATACATACATACATACATACATACATACATACATACATACATACATGCATACATACATACATACATACATACATACATACATACATACATACATACATGCATATAAAATGCCTTTGAATGTCGCATCATATCCCTTCGGCAACATCTTTTAACTACCAAGTGTCGAGGAGCATCCCTTGACCAAGTTAGCATACATGAAGCTAATAACATCATAAGACTTGGAAGGCAGCTCCTTGAGCAACACTCTTTGTCTGATAACCTAGAATACATGCCCAAAGAAGTCGCACGACTCTACAGCAACGTATTATCAGATGAAAGGATGAGCATATATGAGCAGAAGACTATGCATGGATATGTTAGTAGAAAGCTTCGTGATGATTGTAACATCATCAAAGCAGTTTATCACGGACCAATAGCCGGATTACTACGTCCCACTTTGAAGGGTATGTGTTTGCAATCTAGGAACAGGATACACGAAAGAGAGATGCGGGAAAAACCTGTAAAATGTGACAACCGAAGGCAGACTTTGCGGAGTTCACATCATAAGTGGTTGTCTGAAAATGTCATCACGGTATTATCTACCGATGAGACATGATGTTGTAGCTAGGATACTCTATAATGAAATCCGTCTGAAGGATAACCCTTAGGACAAAGAAATAAGAACCTACAATATGGTAGAAGCCATAGCCACTCATAATGAAAAGGAATACTGATGGAATGTCTCAGTAAAGACCTCAATAAAATGTAAGCACAACAGACCTGATATAATGATTTGGGATAGAGAAGAGAAACTGTGCACAGGTGTGGAAGTTAGCTGCCAAGCGGATGTTAACATAAAGCTGAAGATCAGTGAAAAAGAGAACACCTACGCTGAACTATTGAGGAATCTGCAGTTAATCTATCCAGATTACAAGTTCAGGTTTATATCTGTAATTATTGGAGCCCTGAGATATATAACATACTGCCTAAATACCAATCTTGAGAAATTAGGCTTCTCAAAACCAGAAAGAAGAAAGCTAATTCGAAGACTACAGATCCAGTCCATAACTGGAACTGTAAAAATCTGTAAAACTTTCTTGAAGTTTATCATTTAAATATATATGAGCATGTCTAGATATGCAATTATGTGCATGAGAATACATACATAAAACATACAAATCTTTACATACATACATTAATCAATTTAATCAATCAATCAATGTTGTTATCGTGCAATGCCTGTGCAAGAAGATTTTTTTTAAAGTGAGGAAAGGCTGTGCACTGAGTTAATCCCACTCACTAAGCAACATCAGCCATAATCCGAAAAGAAGAACAAGTCAACATCATCGGTAACCACTGAGCCGCAGGTTTTATGTCGGAGTTATCCCAGTTTCCTGAGTTACCTTCTCCTAGAAGGATGCCCTAGCAAAAGCTAGGAGTCCTTCACTCCCAATGGTTTAACCGCGTGATCGGGTATTCAGCCCGATCATTTCTATGTCCCCGCGCATGATACAGCCTTAAGACATTTATTGGATGCTCGTTGACTCTCGAGTTCCTCCGCCCTTTGACAGGTTTTGTTTTTCATACCGCAGGGTGTCTAATAAACACCCTCCTCACCAAGCAAGCTTGGTGGCGTTGCCGGTTTATTCGCCGACGACCCGACCATGCAACAGGTTGTACTGGGTTACATGTTACCAGCAGCACTCGAAAGTAACCTGACATACATACATACATACATACATACATACATACATACATACATACATACATACAAAAATACTTTGTGGTTGATGTTGAAATTCCAATGAAGGAACCTTGGATCTAGGTTAGAAACCGGTTCTTTCTCTATTGGCAAGAAATCTTGAAATAAACTGAATAATGACACACACACACATACACACACAAACATAAAGACAGACAGACAGACCAAAATCAACCAACTGGCCCGTACATTGCAAATACAGTCTATTGGCGGAATGGTAAAACTTTGCAAGGTTTAAAATACGACATTGTTTTCGTTATCCACATTCCAACGATGAAGCTTTGCATCTTTGTTAAGAACTAGCTCCTGTGTGTGTGTGTGTGTGTATTTATATATATATTATATATATATATATATAATATATATATATAATATATATATATATTATATATATATACATATATAATATATATATACATATATATTATAATATATATATATATATATATAATATGTGTTGTGTGTGTGTGTGTGTGGTGTGTGTGTGGTGTGTGTGTGTGTGTGTATATATATGATTCAAAATGTGACCGCGTGTGTACCGTTGGCGATTTATTTCCCTCCATCTTCCCTTCTTTGGATCTTTCCTTTTCCTATGTTCTGACAAAGAGCCCCCGCTCGAAACGTTAAACCCTCCTTCTTTCCTTCTTTCCTGAGCGTCCAATAACACTATACTTGTTCCACGTCCTCGCGTTGTTGTGTTTTCATGTTTGGATTAACTATATATATATAAAACATATGCATATATATATATATATATATATATATATATATATATATATATATACAGGGGTTGGTCAAAATAATGGAAACACCTTAAAATTTCAAACAAATTAATTTTAATATAGGGTAAGACCGCCTTTGGCAGTAATTACAGCTTGAATTCTACGAGGTATGGATTCGTACAAAGTTTGAATTGTTTCCAAAAGAATTTTTGTCTATTCTTCAGCTAAAACAAACTCCTGTTCTTGTAGTGATGAAGGTGGAGGATATCGAATCCTTACTTGTTTTTCTAAAATGCACCATAAATGCTCAATAATATTGAGATCTGGGGACTGTGGTGGCCAGATAAGATGTTCAACTTCACTAGAATGTTCCTCGTGTCATTCAGTAGCAACTTTAGCTGTGTGAATTGGTGCATTATGATCCTGAAAGATGGCATTTCCCTCCGGAAGCAGTTCTGCAACCATAGGATGAACTTGATGAGATAAAATGCTTAAATAGTCTTGACTATTAATTCTACCATGAAGGGAAACCATTGGGCCGGCGGTTTCCAAGATATAGCCCCCCTCCCCCCGATCATCACAGTTCCTCCTCCATGTTTAACAGCTGGAAGAAGGCAGTCTGGGTTAATTGTTTCTTTTGGCTGTCTCCACACGTATACTCAGCCAGTGGTCGGAAATAAGGTAAAGGAAGACTCGTCCGAGAAAATAACATTCTTCCACTGCTCTAGGGACTAATTCTGTAGGTTTTTACTCCACTCTAAACGCTTTGCAACTTTTGTTTTTGAAAGTAGTGGTTTTCTGATTGCAACCCTCTCCCGTGAAATCCGGCTTTGTGCAGCTCCCGGTAAGCGGTTTTTGTGGAAACTGGGTTCTCGAGGTGGTCATTAAACCCTGCAGTAATTTTGGGAGCTGTACTTTCTAAAAATACGCGTAAGAGTCCAACGGTGTCTACGTGAAAGTTTTGGTTTTCTTCGACGAGGATGTTTTCCCTCTTTCCCAAAGGCTGTCATTACTTTCAAGAAAGTACTTCTTGATACACCAAACATTTCGGCTGTTTTCGTTACGCTAGCGCCTGCCATACGAGCACCAACAATTTGAGCTCTTTGAAAGTCCGGTAGATCTGTCATTTTAATGAATTTTAATTACATTTTCTGATGATATCTGAAAAGAAGCAACAATTTTAGCAAAAATATTAAGCAACACTAGTAATAAATCAAAAAACAAAAATAAACAAGCTTTTGATGGTTTTATAGATATTTCAAAATTATGATTCTATGATGCTTGGTGTTCCATTATTTTCTTCAACCTGTGTTGGTGTGTGTGTGTGCGCGCGCGTTGTGTGTGTGTATTATGTATGTATGTGTATGTATGTATGTATATATATATATATATATATATATATATATATTATATATGTATATATGTATGTATATGTATATATGTATATATGTATGTATGTATATATATATATGTGTATATATATATATAAATACATACATATATATATATATATATAGTTGGAATTTACAGAAAAACAAAAGACGAAGACAGGTGTGTAAACAACAAGCAGGTGTATTAGTTTGACGCTCGGGAAGGTGAGAAAGTCTTTTATGTTTCGAGCCTACGCTCTTCAACAGAAAAGGAATACGGTGGAAGACATATTAGCCATTCCACACACACCTGATTGCTTTACTTAAATATTCATTATTTGATGATCCAAATTTTCGGCAAACCAAAAGCGATGTGGTCACTGACACAATTTCACAGTAACATCAAAATCAAATTATAAATGTTTTAGTGAAGTAAACAGTTTTTCTCTGCTTTTTGGAATGTCTGATAGGCGTCTTGCTCGTCGTAATCATATTAGTTCCAACACCCAGTATCAGACCACATCAATTGCTTGACAAGTTAGAATAGCTCCGAAATCACGTCCACTGCTTATGGCTACCTGACGCCATGGCATTTACACAACTGACACTGGATATACCCCAGGAATTCCTCAGTATTACTTCGGTGTATAACAAATGATAGAAACGGAAAAATGGATTATCCGAGAAACTTTATTGCTCACAACGATCGTTTCGACCCATCATGCATCGATCCCTCCCGTGTGGGATACTATGCAACTATTTGCAGTGCATTCCTCGTTGAAGGAGCTTCTCAAACTGGTTGTGGAGCATCTCTCAGTGCAGAATGTTCTGTACCGAGAGATGCACCACAACCAGTTGCACAGTATCCCACCCGCGAGGGATCGATGCATGATGGGTCGAAACGGTTGTTGTGTGCAATAAAGTTTCTCATGTAATCCCTTTTCCATTTCTGTTATTTGTTTTATATACACACACACACATATATGTCTATCTATCAATCTATCTATCTATCTATCTATCTATCTATCTATCTATCTATCTATCTATCTATCTATCTATCTATCTATCTATCTATCTATCTATCTATCTATCTATCCACCCACCATGATAGATCGGTAGCCACTACACACATTTTTCCCCTCCTTGTTTTTTTTCTGTGTCCCTTTCTGTTGAAGAGCATAGGCTCGAAACGTAAAAGACCTTTTCTATTCCTGAGCGTTATACTAATATATCTGTTGGTTTTGTACACCACCTGTCTTTTGTTTGTTTTTTTGTGAACTCTCCCTATATATATATATATATATATATATATATAATATATATATATATATATATATATATATATATATGTGTGTGGTGTGTGTGTGTGTGTGTTGTGTGTGTGTGTGTGTGTGTGTTGTGTGTGTACTCACACACATACACAGGTACACATAAACACACACACATATTCTGCAAATAATAATTATAAGTTGAAGCCTATAAGCGTTCACCCTAAATTGACTATCGAAAATAGTCGTTTATTGGGGCATATAAGCGTACTAATACACATTTTTTTCTATAACCAATCGTTCAACTCGTATTTGGTTATAGAAAATACAAGACTACTTTCTAGAACCAATACGTGTAGAACGATTATAAGCTTAAGCTTATAAGTATTTTCAGAATTTACACTTGTCACCGTTTCTTAATATAACGCTGTGTGTGTGTGTGTATGAAGAAAGAACACAAATGGGTTAAGGTCGACTACGTTTTCTTCAGATGAAGTAAAAACTTAAAATTTGAAATTTGGTTCAGAAAAAATATAAGGATATGGAATGTGTTGACCCCTCATTTTGGCGACAAGAACGTTAAGCTATACCGAAGCATAACCAGATATCATATGGGTAAGAGCCACACTAAATTATTTGTATGAAATAGATGATGACGGAAGAGAGAGAGAAAGAAGAATAGGGGTGATTGTCAGTGTAAAATAGTTATGGCCGGTCATATTTGGAAAAAAAAATTCTTTAAAGTAAAGGAAAGCATGGACGCTGGTCCATTACAAAACGCGAGAAGAATGTGGAGGCAAAAGGTGAAATGAAAAGAAGCGGAACGAAAAAACAAAATGTGGAGTGGTAAAAAAGGAAAACAAAAGGAAAAAATGAGAAAAGAAAGAAAGCCAAGAAAGAAAAAGACAAGAGTTGCGTCCCCTTTCTGTTCAAATTAGAATTAATTTAGCAAGTTTGAAATAATTCAACGAGGCCAAAGTTAGCACGCCAGGCGATATGCTTAACGATATTTCGTCTGCCGTTACGTTCTGAGTTCAAATTCCGCCGAGGTCGACTTTACCTTTCATCCTGTCGTGGTCGATAAATTAAATACCAGTTGTGTACTGGAGTCGATGTAATCGACTGGTCTTCACCCCCAAAAGTTTGGGCCTTGTGTCTAGAGTAGAAAAGAATATCTGTTTGTATAGACACACACACACACACACACATATATATATTTACGCACACATATATTTACACACACAAACACACGCGCGCGCGCGTACATCTTCATTATTCTATTAATGTAATTAAAATGTATTTATTCTCACAACATGCATTTCAGTTTTAATTCCAAAGCTTCTATAAGTTTATATGGGAAAATTTATTACGTCCAGGCTTCCATAATCTCACACATTCAGAACCAGACGTAGTTATCTCCCTTCTGCTGTTCAACCAATTTTATTCGCCATCTTTTTTTTCAAGTCTTTTTTTTTTTTACACATTTCTATTAATAACAGCTATAGTTCTTACTTCACCCTCATTCAACTTTCCGCATTCCTTGCATTTCTTTTACATATATAAAAGAAATATATGTGAATTAAAAACATGTTGGTAAGTCACTAGATTTTGGGTCGGCCAGAATACACTAGGCTTTGAAGGTATTGTATACAAGGTGGCGATAAAGAAAAACAGACTAAAATCTCACCGAAGTATTATTAAATTACAAAATGTTTCAGTTTGAAACCAGAGAGTGAATTGAGACTGACTGAAGTTTGTTTTGTCGCCGGAAGTTTACTTGAGTAAATAGAGTGTCTATGTCGCATAACCGATCGCAATATGGAAGTACGATTCCGACTCTAATGTGGACGATACGTGTTTACGTATCGTCTCGGTTTATGCTCCAGATCTCATAGTCAACGAAGATTCTATTACTATATACTCCGAATCCGTTCGTACCACAGTTTTATCAGTCCCAAAGTATGAAAAGTCGATTAATCTTGTTGAATTTAATGCATAAGTTGGAAGGCAGTATTATATCTGAAATACAATCTGACACTTCGATAATGTAAATGTGTATACCAATGTTTAATTTTTACTTCAACTTTGTTTAGAATTCAGTCTGTCTGTAACACCTATCAAACTTCTTAGTAAGCCGAAAACAAGATCTTCAAGATGTGTGTAATATGCGTTACGTAGTACTGAATATAAAAATATAACTAATCACGAACAGCTACGTGGGAAATTCAAGTTCCAAATTCGAAATATTTGCATGAATCAGGTAAAAATAATTTGACGTAATTTATTGTAGCTAAATTGGCACAACCAAACATTCGAGAAACTGTGTCCAATAAATTTGACAGTTCCTGAGAAAACTTAGAGACTCATAAAGATTAGTTTGATAATAATGATAGTATTATCGGCCAACTGCTGGAAATGAAACGCTTTACTAATTTGTAGCAGGCCCGGGCTTGAAAAACCACTCGGCTGTTGAAAAGTTTATTAAAGTACAACGAGAATTGAATGAGGTTTAAAAAAAAAAAAAAGGCGCAGGAGTGGCTGTGTGGTAAGTAGCTTGCTAACCAACCACATGGTTCCGGGTTCAGTCCCACTGCGTGGCATCTTGGGCAAGTGTCTTCTGCTATAGCCCCGGGCCGACCAATGCCTTGTGAGTTTATTTGGTAGACGGAAACTGAAAGAAGCCTGTCGTATATATATATATATATATATATATATATATATATCTATATATATATATATATATATATATATATATATATATATATATATATGTATGTGTGTGTGTTTGTGTGTCTGTGTTTGTCCCCCTAGCATTGCTTGACAACCGATGCTGGTGTGTTTACGTCCCCGTCACTTAGCGGTTCGGCAAAAAGAGACCGATAGAATAAGTACTGGGCTTACAAAAAGAATAAGTCCCGGGGTCGAGTTGCTCGACTAAAGGCGGTGCTCCAGCATGGCCGCAGTCAAATGACTGAAACAAGTAAAAGAGTAAAAGAGAGAGTATAGATAAATATTTCAGCAACTGTTGAAATAATTTTTCATAAGAATGACTATAACTCTCTATGGCCTTCTATGACAAGTCCTTGACAAGCATTTGCTTTTTGTAGCTTCTGTCGAATCGAAAGATGACACTGTTTATCGACCAAT
Organism: Octopus sinensis; assembly: GCF_006345805.1. NCBI lineage: Eukaryota > Metazoa > Mollusca > Cephalopoda > Octopoda > Octopodidae > Octopus > Octopus sinensis. The sequence continues at coordinate 5,463,955 of NC_042999.1, read as the reverse complement.
CAACTTGCGGAAATATAACACCATACAGTAGGACTTTCTACCAGTTTCTAGAGATTTCTCGCGCTTTTCGTGATGTTAAAGCGAAACCCCGCTGAGATACCGCCAGACTGCAGGCTCGCATATTTTAAGAGCAATTAGTCCTTAAAACGTCCTGCTTTCCTTTGATGTATTTCAGCCTCGAATAAAAGAGTCTTCTTCAATAATGCCGAGCAAGCTGTATTCCCGCCTCTCAAGCAACACTAATCTTTTCTGTTTATAATTTAAGTAGAGCTAGGTTCGAATCCAGCTTCCTACAATACACTACTGGCGACTATAAGAAAAAAAACAAACTTTTGTGTATAACCACATGGTTCTGGGTTCAGTCCCACTGCGTGGCACCTTGGGCAAATGTCTTCTGCTATAGCCCCGGGCCGACCAATGCCTTGTGAGTGGATTTGGTAGACGGAAACTGAAAGAAGCCCGTCGTATATATGTATATATATATATATATATATTATATATATATAATATATATATATATGTATGTGTGTGTATGTGTTTGTGTGTCTGTGTTTGTCTCCCTAGCATTGCTTGACAACCGATGCTGGTGTGTTTACGTCCCCGTTACTTAGCGGTTCGGCAAAAGAGACCGATGGAATAAGTACTGGGCTTACAAAGAATAAGTCCCGGGGTCGATTTGCTCGATTAAAGGCGGTGCTCCAGCATGGCCGCAGTCAAATGACTGAAACAAGTAAAAGAGTAAAAGAGTAAAAGAGTAAATGTAAATATTGTGATTACCTAAATAACAAACATATTTATTTCAAGTGTAAACTCGTTTGGTTTGAAGGACGACTCGCAGCTAACTAGAACCAATTCAATACTCCATACAACAAAGCCGACGATGTCTTGTCCCAACAAGATCCATTTCATCAAATGGATTATAAACATACAGACTATGAAATATTAATAGTTCTGGCGAGAAAACAAATGAATAGCGTTACGGGGCTTGAGTTGTTTCAATAGAATAGACGCAAAGCGGAGGAGAAAATGTTTCGTCCGCTCTATTTAATTTGATAAGGAACAATTTTGAAGTAATTCTCAAACTTCAAGACTGGATTGGTGAAATTCTTGTTCCAAGAGAGAAAGGCGAAAGATCTAAATCAGAACGTGAACAATTCTCCTGGTATCACCCCCTCGGAGACTGATTGCAAAGTATTGTCTAGATTGTTGTTGAATTAGTAAATGAAAGCCATATAGTCGTCAGTACTATAGGAATCATAAATTAGTTTTTGATCAAAAATATACAATAGACATGGTCTCTACCAGGCGACATCAAGAAAGTTCTTCTGAGCTGTTGGTATCTCTACATCACGATTCGCTTTTTTTCCCCTATTCTGTTGCATGGTATCCAGGGTAGAAAGTAATATCTAACATAACCAAGTGAGACAAAGGATCTTTTTCTCTCTCATTCTTCGTCTACCTTATTTTTACTATTTTAAAAATTTCATTTTATTTCTTCTTTCACGCTTTTGTTCCCGTCTATTCAAATAACTTTTTTCTAATATCTTATTCCTCAACGAGGTTTAACGGTCTCACTCATTCCACCACCACGATCCCACTGATGAACTACAGACAACAAATTAATTTATTTGGTCATTAATAGGGAAACTCGAGTATGGGATTAACTAATAATAATTTTTTCATTCGAGTGCCATTATCGGTGTTCCTTTAGAATTATTGTTTTCGTGGTTTGGGTTTAACTAGCCTTTTTAGCATGTAAGAAATCCTATCAAGGGTCTTCTCTGTGTGTATAAATCTTTATACACTCTTACATATATATGTGTATTAGGCAGTATTAATACCAAAAATGTAATCACTATATCCAAATTGGATATCGTGTAGGAAACATGGATGTCTTGTTGGAGCACCGAATACTGCATTATTAGCCTTGAGAGATCTTATATAGGAGCTTGGTGCATAAAAACACACACATAGACCGTAACAGACGTAAATTGTCTATCATGGGCGCCATATCATGTGAATTCATTCTATTGGAAATTATCAGTAGGAGGGTCTGTCATTGCATGCCAGTTAAATCTCGCTGCAACGATTTGTGGAATATCAGCGTCTTTTCAGGCCAGTGATATCGCAAACAGCTTGTTGGTTATAATGTAACGGCAAGTTGAGGAGACTGCGTACAGAGATACCTCTCAGTACGAGTTTAATTCGTTCCATGACCGAGCTTGTCTTACGATTTATTCGTTTTACGAAGCAATTTTCCCCCAATGAAATTAACTAAAATATAATTAATCCGCTCCAGTCCCACAAAACCACTCAAAAATAATTTTTTATGGGTTTTAAAACAAGTAAAATGACAATCATAAAAAAGAGAATGCAAAAGAAATCTATAAACTGGTTGTATTAACTGAATTACCTTAAAGATGGGACAGCTTGTGTGCTCGTATTGCAGATTTCCGCCCGTACTTCAAGGCAAAAATTTGCACGAGTCTCAGCTCGTACAGCGAATTACTTGTACAAAGGGGCAATTGTACGGCGAGGTTCTACTGTATTTGGCTTTTTTAACGTCGGAGTCGTCAAATGTAACAGATGGTAGAATGTATGATAGATGTCAGTTCACCAGAAATGTCATGGATAAGTTGGATGCTTTTCACAGTCCATGGAATAAATGATAGAAGAAAATGATAGTTGAAATGGCCTTTATTTTACCGTTACAATGTAAAAAAACAACTGCTTTGTGTTGTCATTGTATAAAGTTTAGTAGAAGTTTTACTGTCCATTTCGTAGGTAGCTGTGTTTATCTGTAGGTGACAGCTAGGAGACGGAATGACGGAGAGAGAAAGAGTAAGAGAATTCCTCTCTCTCTGGGTTGGCGAGTAGGAGGGAGGGCTGTATGGTCATTCGTTGACATGTCATGAGTGAAAAGAAGGAAGGAAAGAAAGAAAGGAAGGAAGAAGGAAGGAAGAAGGAAGGAAGGAAAGAAAGGAAGACAGAAAGAAAGATTCTTCTTAGGCAAGGGTGCCGGGAGAAAGAGAGGATACATCTTCGGGAAACGTTATCGAACGAAAGCGAGCGAGGAAGAATTCTATTTAGTAGATCGGAGTGCAATAGAAAGTGAACGAACTGTTGAACTGAATTTAACCTAAAATGTCAAGTGAAACAACAGGACTTAACAAAGTCTGGCAGAGGACTCGCATAAATGTCTAAGTGTTAATGTCGGGAACAATAGAAAGGGGCTTACAGAAAAATCTAGAGCAAGGTTTCGATTCCTGGATAAAAATCCAGGAACAAACTACTCCATTGCTGACAGTTGACTTGAGCATTGATTGTTGCATTAGGTGGTAACAATATAAAGTGAATTACGCCTTTGCAATCGCACCAAATAGAGTAGAACCTTTTCCCCATGAAGTTCCCTTCTCGGTTGTGGCTGAGCATTTTCCCTTTTACCAAGCCACTGTTTACGGCGTTTAACGTTTCGATAGAAAATCCATTTTTCGTCACAAGTCTATCGAAAAAGGGTGAAATGAGTTTGCGAGAACGGAGAGAAGAGCAGATGTCAACTCGGGATTTGCGGTTGCTTTCGGGCAATACATGAAGCACCTATTTTCCAAGTTTAGGAATCTTTCCACGTTGTTGAAGATGACGATGAACTGTTGTATGGTTTGAAGTAAGCTTTATTGCCAATTCTTCAACTGATAATGGCGGATTTTCTTCAAGTAATGCCTCAAGGAGCTTATCATCAAACTCAATTAGACATCCTATTCGATCTTCATCTTCAATTTTGCAAACGATCTCCTGCAAGTTCTTTCATTGAAGCACTTTCCCATAAACTGAGTGTATGTTTCGAGTCACTTCGGCTGCAGAGTTACCTTTATTGTACTCATAAAGAATTATATGTGCCTTAAATGCTCCTTGGATACTTCCATGTTGAAAGGGTTTTAATCAAAGCAATTTTAGGGTGTCCACGAAGTCTGTGTACATAGAATAAAATTATAACATAAACAAATATAAGAAATAATAATTTTCCTTTTTACTTTTGTTTAATTAAATTAAAAAAAACTTTACTTTTCTAAATTTATTTGTTATGTTTTCTACAGATGATCGAATAATGGCTCTGTCTAAAGAAGAAAGAATCCCAGATCGAATGATGGATCTGTCTAAAGAAGAAAGAATCGAGTTAGTATTATTAAGTGGACGAGAGGCATGGTCTTATCGCAAAATTGCGGAAGAATTTAATCTTCGACACCCTTATAGGTAACCTATTTTTTTACTGCCGTCGGGAAATTGATCAAGAAATTTAAAGAAACAGGCAGTGTTTTGGATAAACCCCGTTCCGGGCGACCAAAGACTTCAGATGAAACGAAAGAGGCTGTCATGGCTAAAGTTTCTGCTAGCCCAAAGAAATCACTTCGTCGGACATCCACGGTGTTAGGTGTTCCAAAACCAACCATCCACAAAATGCTGGTTGAGGAAAAGTTTCATCGATACAACCTACAGATATTGCATCACTTAAATGAAGACGACCCTGATAGACGAATGTAGACGTGCGAATGGTTTTCAGATAAATTGGATGAAAATATCAATTTTACGAAAAACTTTGTGTTGTTCAGTGACAAAGCTACGTTTTATGTAAATGATGAGGTCAACAGACAGAATCTTCTTTACTGGTCTCGAGGTAATCCACATTGGATGGATCCATCCAAACAACAAGGCAGCAAAAAGGTGATGGTGTGGTGTGGTTTGTGGAAAGCTCATGTTCTAGAACCCTTCTTCATTGAACATGTAACGGATGAGACTTATGCAAACATATTGAGAGACAAATTAATATCTCAAATTGAGCGCCTAAGGCGAGGGCCTTCCGAATTGGTTTCAGCATGATGGGGCCCCTACCCATTTTGCCACAACTGTTAGAGATTGGCTTAATGACACTCTTCCTCACTGGATTCGAAGAAGGGCTCATATGGAAAGGTCCCCTCGTTCACCAGACCTTTCTCCCCTTGATTTCTTTTTCTGAGGTATGTTGAAAGAGAAAGATTACAATAAAGATTACAGATTTAAAACACATGAGAGAACGCATTACCAGTCAGTGTGCTGAAATTGATGGCAATGTAGACTTATTTAATCAAGTTCACCTGAATTTTGCCAGGCGCATCAAGTTATGCATTGAAAAATGATGGAAATCACTTTGAAAATATTATTTATTAACATTATAATTAAATAAAATTGGTGTGTTTTAAAAGTATGTGTTAATCCCCATGTACGCAGACTTTGTGGACACCCTCTATTATTTTGTAAAACAATATTGAATTAGTTTAAACGTACACAAATGCATAAAAATAATTTTTAATTGAATTAGACATTTGAAAATACTATTAAATTTCATTCAAATCTAAAGAAAAAAGGTAAAATTGGACAGAACTGATTCGATGACTTGATATATATAAATCTATGATATTCTAGTAGGTTTCAAGTTTATAACATCTTGATATCTCATGTTATTTAATTTTATATGCCTAAGACGTTTATTTTCTATTCTGGTTTTTATATATTTCTATACATTATATTTGTATCTATAATTTATTTTAAGCCGAATCATAATACGATCCTTGTACAAACGAAAGAACAAGAATGTCCTCTGGAACTTTTATCTTCCACCGGTGTTTGTAATCGATGGTGACATGTGCGATGATTTTGCGACTATCTTATATTTTACTGAGAAATTGGAAGCCCCGAATGTAAGCCACCACTTTATGCATAATACAATATTTATAGTTCTCTATTTCTAACTGAAATTCTGTCCTCAATAATTATAGATCTCTATTTCTAAATGTAATTCTTTTTCTTCTCGTTCAGTTTATAACTATAACACGCATTCTTGTCTGTCTCTTGACAAAGAATTTTTTCTCCAGCGTTCACCACTTCACCTCGTTAGGGTTAAACAGCTCTTCCCGAATGTTTTCACTGTCCTGTTTTTGTTAGCAGCTTTGACGTTCCACGTATCTCAAATTCTATTTAATTTGCTTTGGGGGAGCAATTGCTTTGACGAAGACGCATCTTGTTGCACTGCTCGCAATGCGGAGTAGGTAAATCTGACAACAATTGATATATATAGTTCTCTGTATATAATGGAAATAACCCAACCCAACCCAACCCAACCCGACCCGACCTGACCCGACCCGTTTGTGTTAGCGTCGACTGTGTGCTGGTAGCTGTGTACAGTCGCCCCAATGTCGCCCAAGCGAGCTCTGGTCGCCATAGCGTCGACTGTGTGCTGGTAGCTGTGTACAGTCGCCCCAATGTCGCCCAGAGCGAGCTCTGGTCGCCATAGCGTCGACTGTGGGCTGGTAGCTGTGTACAGTCGCCCCAATGTCGCCCAGAGCGAGCTCTGGTCGCTATAGCGTCGACTGTGGGCTGGTAGCTGTGTACAGTCGCCCCAATGTCGCCCAGAGCGAGCTCTGGTCGCCATAGCGTCGACTGTGGGCTGGTAGCTGTGTACAGTCGCCCCAATGTCGCCCAGAGCGAGCTCTGGTCGCCATAGCGTCGACTGTGTGCTGGTAGCTGTGTACAGTCGCCCCAATGTCGCCCAGAGCGAGCTCTGGTCGCCATAGCGTCGACTGTGGGCTGGTAGCTGTGTACAGTCGCCCCAATGTCGCCCAGAGCGAGCTCTGGTCGCCATAGCGTCGACTGTGGGCTGGTAGCTGTGTACAGTCTCCCCAATGTCGCCCAGAGCGAGCTCTGGTCGCCATAGCGTCGACTGTGTGCTGGTAGCTGTGTACAGTTGCCCCAATGTCGCCCAGAGCGAGCTCTGGTCGCCATAGCGTCGACTGTGTGCTGGTAGCGTGTACAGTCGCCCCAATGTCGCCCAGAGCGAGCTCTGGTCGCCATAGCGTCGACTGTGGCTGGTAGCTGGTACAGTCGCCCCAATGTCGCCCAGAGCGAGCTCTGGTCGCCATAGCGTCGACTGTGGGCTGGTAGCTGTGTACAGTCGCCCCAATGTCGCCCAGAGCGAGCTCTGGTCGCCATAGCGTCGACTGTGGGCTGGTAGCTGTGTACAGTCGCCCCAATGTCGCCCAGAGCGAGCTCTGGTCGCCATAGCGTCGACTGTGTGCTGGTAGCTGTGTACAGTCGCCCCATGTCGCCCAGAGCGAGCTCTGGTCGCCATAGCGTCGACTGTGGGCTGTAGCTGTGTACAGTCGCCCCAACGTCGCCCAGAGCGAGCTCTGGTCGCCATAGCGTCGACTGTGTGCTGGTAGCTGTGTACAGTCGCCCCAACGTCGCCCAGAGCGAGCTCTGGTCGCCATAGCGTCGACTGTGGGCTGGTAGCTGTGTACAGTCGCCCCAATGTCGCCCAGAGCGAGCTCTGGTCGCCATAGCGTCGACTGTGGGCTGGTAGCTGTGTACAGTCGCCCCAACGTCGCCCAGAGCGAGCTCTGGTAAGTAAGCTACTTACCACACAGCCATTCCTGCGCCTATACATTAGGTTTCATAAACTATCACATGACCTGGGAGGGAGGATTTGCCAATAATCCAAAGATGATTGTAAGCGTCTGATAAACAGCAACCACATCTGTTCACCGTCAATGGATTGCTTGAGATGTAGCATCAGCGAATGCTTGTGTATTTTCAATGACGATATATCCAGTCCCGTACTCAACAAATGTTGACAACAAATAAAGCGCCTGACCAGTAGGGCACGTTCCTTTTACAAAAAGGAGAACAGCAGACAGTTCAGTCCAGTCTGGCCTGAACTGGGATAAGACATGACAGCCATGCAGTAACAAATGACGGAAGTGATGTCACCATCTTTGTCCGACTTTTCAGGGATTTTGTTCTTCTGGTATATTTCTGGATTTCCTCGTCAGTTAGTCCTAATTCTTCTCCACTTGTATCTGAAGTTAACTAGATTCCAATTTAACCGGTTCGTCCGTCCAGCGCATCATGGTGCTAATAATACCAGTGTTTTAATAATATTATTGTTGCAAGATCATGATAATTGCTTTTATCATTTGTAGTTTAGTATCTCGGGTGTTTACAATTGGCTGCACTTGCTTGGACATTCTAAATGACCTCGTTGACTCTAAATAATAATAATAATAATAATAATAATAATAATAATAATAATAATAATAATAATAATGAAATTATTGTATACAGTGCTCAGGTGCACCACAACTTGTCAAAAGTGCTTATAAAGCATATGCAGTAATGTACAAATGTCTGGGAAGTGAACAGTGTAAGAGTCAGATACATGCTTGCGTGTGTATGGAAGGGAGAAAATCAGGTGTAGTGTTGGCGAATCTCAGGAAGCATGGAAGTTTTGAAGGATGCAGTGCCCCGACAACTAACAACTGATGCTGGCAGTTTGTTCCATGCTTCAGCAACTCTTAGCGTGAAAAAATGTTTCCGAAAGTCATGGGAGCTGTGCTGTTTTCTGACTTCGTAAACATGTCCACGGGTGGTACCAATATTGTTTACAAACGTTATGTAATGTGAGACCATCGAATAAAATAGAAGCCTAACGGAAAATGAGTTCAAGTATAAATTTACTCGACATTTGTACATTTAGACTGAAGAAAAAGAACACAACAGTACGATCGAGTTACGTGTGGTTCTTAAAATTGTAGCATATCTGATATCCTCACTGTTTGAGAGACACATTTGGAATGATCTCGTTTGAGATTACAACCATCTTTGGCTAGTTTGACCCTGTTGTGTCCACTGATCTGATTGGTTAGCATTTGGTCGTCTGTCGTTGGAACTGGAACGTAGCTGAGTAGCTCTATGCTGGATGAAATGCTTAGCGGCATTTCGCCCATCGCTACGTTCTGAGTTCAAATTCCGCCGAGGTCGACTTTGCCTTTCATCCTTTCGGTGGTCGATGAAAAAAGTACCAGTGAAATACTGGAGTCGATGTAATTTGTTAGCCCCCCCCCCAATTCAGTCTTTGTGCCTATAACAACGGTAGTGGAGGAGGTATTAGTAATGTTATTGCAACCACACACACACACACACATTACTACTACTACTATACTACTACTACTACTACTACTACTACTACTACTAATATTATTATTAATATTATTAATACTAATATTATTAATATCATTAATATTATTAATACTAATATTATAATATTATTAATACTAATATTATTAATTATTATTATTAATACTAATAGTATTATTATTAATACTAATATTATTATTATTAATACTAATATTATTATTATTATTATACTAATATTATAATATTATTAATACTAATATTATTAATATTATTATTAATACTAATAGTATTATTATTAATACTAATATTATTATTATTAATACTAATATTATTATTATTATTAATACTAATAATATCATTATTATTATTATTATTAATATTATTATTAATAATAATAATATTATTATTAATAACAATAATATTGTTATTAATATTAATGTTATTAATAATAATGTTATTAATAATGTTAATAATTGTTATTAATAATTGTTATTAATAATTATTATTATTAATAATAATAATAATGGTAACGGTGGCGTTGATATTGATAGAAGAAATGACGGCAATGATAACAGCAATATCACGAACGATTCAGCTAATACCAGCCTAGCCATTAGCTTGTCCACTCGTAGCACTACCTCATCTCTCTCTCTCTCCTCTCTCTCTCTCTCTCTCTCTCTCTCTCTCTCCCCAACTAACCGTCGTAGAACCGATTGCTATAACTGCAGATCTGGGAGAGACTGCCCGCTGCAAGCCTATTGCAGGAGATTCAACGTCGTTTACCAATGCACCGTTCACAGCATAGCAAATAACTCCTGTAGCTACTACATTAGATCTACCTCAAATTTTAAGCAAAGATATTATGCACATTTAAACTCCTTTAAATATCAAGAGAATAGCAATCCCACATCACTAGCCAACCACGTACACTATCTAATTAATAGAAAAATACAATATAGACTTTCTTGGGCTATAATACATTCTGGTATCCCATATCAGGGCCAGCACTCCACTTGTAGACTCTGCTTAAAAGAAGCCCTTAAAATTTTAACCCATAACTTACCACAATTGCTTAACAAACACAAGGAAGCCTTCACAACGTGTAAACACAAATTCTTCCGCACTTTTAAATTCTTCCATAAATCCAATTGCAAATTCTCCCCCCCCCCACACACACACTCACATACAAACCTCCATGATCGTTAACACATCTCTTCTAGCAACCTTACCTCATCACTTTATAAGATAAATGTTAATTCTTTACTTTAAAACCTGTGTGGTAAGTAGCTTGCTTACCAACCACATGGTTCTGGGTTCAGTCCCACTGCGTGGCATCTTGGGCAAATGTCTTCTATTATAGCCTCGGGCCGACCAAAGCCTTGTGAGTGGATTTAGTAGACGGAAACTGAAAGAAGCCCGTCGTATATATGTATGTATATATATGTATGTATGTGTATATGTTTGTGTGTCTGTGTTTGTGCCTCCAACATCGCTTGACAACCGATGCTGGTGTGTTTACGTCCCCGTAACTTAGCGGTTCGGCAAAATAGACCGATAGAATAAGTACTGGGCTTACAAAGAATAAGTCCTAGGGTCGAGTTGCTCGATTAAAGGCAGTGCTCCAGCATGGCCGCAGTCAAATGACTGAAAGAAGTAAAAGAGTAAGTCCCCTAATATTTAATTCTAACTCCTACTCCTAAATAATATGACATTCAACTGGTTTCTCCATTCACAACCACCTACACACCCAAACCCCCATTGTTAAAAATATTTCTACAGCCACTGACTTTAGCCATAAAACTGACATAAAAAGTACTTACTACTAGATTTCCTCCCCAACTCTTACAGACTAGAAGAATACCTATTTCTTTATTACCCACAAGGAGCTAAACATAGAGAGGACAAACAAGGACAGACAAAGGGATCGAGTCGCTTATATCGACTCCAGTGCGTAACTGGTACTTAATTTATCGACCCCGAAAGGATGAAAGGCAAAGTCGACCTCGGCGGAATTTGAACTCACAACGTAACGGCAGACGAAATACCGCTAGGCATTTTGCCCGGCGTGCTAACGTTTCTGCCAGCTCAGCACCTACTATTCTCTTTAAATTCCTTTCATTTTACTTTCTTATGTTTTTTTTTTACGTTATCTTCCTTTACCTCCTCCTCCTCTTTCCTTATTTACCATTCTATGTCTATTTATCTTCTTTGTTATTTTTGTATACTATATTCTTAAACACTGTATACTTATATATCTTATTTTATCCTTAATGCCAATCCTTAATTTCCTCTCTCACTCTCCCTTTCTATTTATTTATTTTTCTTTCTTTTTACCATTTAATAGCCACCTCCACTACCATTCTCTTATTGAATGCTGATACATTCGCGTCTATTTCTGGATATTTACACTATTAGAACTTTAACTTACATGGATTTACACAGGATTACACCTAAGGACTTACGGACTTACTTGTACAAGATCGGGAAGTTGAACTGTGAACTATTATGCTTCTTCTTTCTTTTCTTTCTTCATCTCCTTATTCCTTTTCTCCTGACCGCTCTGTCATCTTTTCATTAATTTGTACCCTTCCCATTTTTCGTATTTGTCTCCGACGATGGAATATCCCATACTCTGGGTTACCCCAGAAACAACTGTAAGACTTTGAATTTGTCCAATAATAATAACGTATATGACTTGAGATGTTTGTCTTGCCATAACGTTTGTTGTCCTTTTGAACAATTATACATCCGCTTTGTCGGAAATCTACAATGGCTCCATAACTACCGTTTTGGCCATAACGTAGCAGATAACGGCTAACCTTTGGCCACGTTGTGTCCATCACTCTGATTGGTTGGCATTGGCGCAATTTGTCACGCCAATATGCAACCTAACCAATCGGAGTCTCTAAATAAGATCACGCGAGACAGCCTGTTCACAATTCAATTTGAGCCTGCTGTTATCTATAAAAACTCAACTTCTCCTTGTCTGAAGGTCTTTGGTTCCAGACCTTCTAAGATCTAGCCACTGACCACACGACACAGCCAGTTCCAGCGACAACACCAGACAACACCCGTCCAACAGCATTACAGCGACCTTCCTCTTCGTCGCCACCATCATGTCTCTCACCAACGTCGTCAACAACATCTCTACGTACACAGCACCAGCCACACTGCACAGGTTCTAACGTAGTGCTGTTCGCGAACCACTTCACCATGGTTAACAGCGTACATACAACCCACACAGATGCATGTAAATATTGCAATAAATCTTTCACAAGCCTTCTACGTGGGTGCATGCATCTCTCTCTCTCTCTCTCTCTCTCTCTCTCTCTTTTCCAACTGGCACATTATATGTTTTATTTCAGCCTTCTGATATGAGTCGTTATTAGATGGTCACACTACACATCACCTTGACCATCTGTATCTGTATATGTATATATGTATATATATGTATGTATATATATGTATGTATATGTATGTATGTATATGTATGTATGTATATGTATGTATGTATTTGTATTATGTATATGTATGTATGTATATGTATGTATGTATATGTATGTATGTATATGTATGTATGTATATGTATGTATGTATATGTATGTATTTGTATTATGTATATGTATGTATGTATATGTATGTATGTATATGTATGTATGTATATGTATGTATGTATATGTATGTATGTATTTGTATTATGTATATGTATGTATGTATATGTATGTATGTATATGTATGTATGTATATGTATGTATGTATATGTATGTATGTATTTGTATTATGTATATGTATGTATGGTATTTATGTATGTATGCATATATGTATGCAAGTATGTATGTATGTATGTATGTATGTATGTATGTATGTATGTATGTATGTATGTATGTATGTATGTATGTATGTATATGTATGTATATATCAAGATGGCGCTGAACTAACAACAAGTGTGTTAACGTGTCTCTCCTAAATATTAAAGAAGTCCTTCCAGAGATCGATGTTATCAGAAGCGAAATTGTCTGCAAAGCGAATATAAGTGATAGTACAACAAGTCACTGTATTTGAGAAGAATATTTTCGCTTTTGATGTAGTATTTGCAACTAGAACATACTCGCGAATACACGTGTTAAAACGCACGTGTGTTACTTCCCGAAATCGAAGTGAATTTTATTCTTCGTCTGTGAATCAACAAGACACAGTATTTTTGAGAAGGATATTTTCGTTTTGATGTATATCTGCGTGTTCTGAAAAAAGCCTCTGAAAAATTTGCTGCTTAATACCAAATCGCTTAGGAAAATATAGAAAGTATCGTGAAACTGTTGCATGTGCTAAATCGAAACTCAAACCCCTTTTGTTTACAAAGTGCGCTTGGGGAGGAATATAAAAGGTCTGTCTTGTCTATCTATCTTCCTTTCTTATAAAAAGGAATCACGTAAGTACTCTCTGTCAGCCGGTAAGGTAAGATATTATTTATCTTGTTATCATTAGTGTTCTTTCAAACAGAAAATAATTAAAAAACAAAAAAGATATAAAAATATAAAAATACGCGGTATTCTATCTTTATAATCTTTATAATTTCGTGCCTGCCACGCACTCTCTTTCTCTTTTTTACATTTCTATTTCTATCTCTCTCATACATTTTTATTATTTGTTATCATTAGTGTTCTTTCAAACAGAAAATAATAATTAAAAAGATATAAAATACGCGCTATTCTATCTTTATAATCTCTCCCTCTCTTTCTTACATTTCTATTTCTATCTCTCTCATACATTTTTATTATTTGTTATCATTAGTGTTCTTTCAAACAGAAAATAATTAAAAAACAAAAAAGATATAAAATATAAAAATACGCGGTATTCTATCTTTATAATCTTTATAATTTCGTGCCTGCCACGCACTCTCTTTCTCTTTTTTACATTTCTATTTCTATCTCTCTCATACTGTTTATACCTTATCTGTCTCCCCATCCACCAGACCCTCTATTTCCGCTCTCACTCTCCCCTCCCCCCTCTCTCTCCCTCTGCAATCGTTTCTCTTTCTGCATCTCTCTCAGATCAACTTTCTCTCACCTCACCCCCTCTCTCAGTTTCCTCAACTTCACTCATTCTCTCTTGTATCTATATACCGCCCTCTTTCTCTCTCTCTCTCTCTCTCTCTCTCTCTCTCTCTCTCTCTCTCTCTCTCTCTCTCTCTCTCTCTCTCTCTCTCTCTCTCTCTCTCTCTCTCTCTCTCTCTCTCTCTCTCTCTCTCTCTCTCTCTCTCTCTCTCTCTCTCTCTCTCCCTCTCCATTTCATCTCTCTCTTCCTCTCCATTTTTTCCTCTCTCTGTCTCCTTCCTCCACACCACCCTCTCTGTCCCTTTACTTCACTCCCTGGTACCTCTATCCTGCCCTCTCTCTCTCTCCCTCTCCATTTCATCTCTCTCTTCCTCTCCATTTTTTCCTCTCTCTGTCTCCTTCCTCCACACCACCCTCTCTGTCCCTTTACTTCACTCCCTGGTACCTCTATCCTGCCCTCTCTCTCTCTCCCTCTCCATTTCATCTCTCTCTTCCTCTCCATTTTTTCCTCTCTCTGTCTCCTTCCTCCACACCACCCTCTCTGTCCCTTTACTTCACTCCCTGGTACCTCTATCCTGCCCTCTCTCTCTCTCTCTCTCTCTCTCTCCCTCTCCATTTCATCTCTCTCTTCCTCTCCATTTTTTCCTCTCTCTGTCTCCTTCCTCCACACCACCCGCTCTGTCCCTTTACTTCACTCCCTGGTACCTCTATCCTGCCCTCTCTCTCTCTCTCTCCTCTCTCTCTCTCTCTCTCTCCTCTCTCTCTCTCTCTCTCTCTCTTTTCCAACTGGCACATTATATGTTTTATTTCAGCCTTCTGATATGAGTCGTTATTAGATGGTCACACTACACATCACCTTGACCATCTGTATCTGTATATATATGTATGTATATATATGTATGTATATGTATGTATGTATATGTATGTATGTATTTCTATTATGTATATGTATGTATGTATGTATGTATGTATGTATGTATGTATATGTATGTATGTATATGTATGTATGTGTGTGTATGTATGTGTGTGTATGTATGTGTATGTATGTGTGTATATGTATGTATATGTATGTATATGTATGTATGTATATTTATGTATGTATATGTATGTATATATATGTATGTATGTATGTATATGTATGTATATGTATGTATGTATATGTATGTGTATGTATATGTATATGTATGTGTATGTATATATATATGTATGTATATGTATGTGTATGTGTATGTTTGTGTATGTTTGTGTATGTGTGTGTGTGGAGAGAGAGGGGGGAGAGAGAAAGAGAGAGGGGGGAGAGGGGGGGAGAGAGAAAGAGAGAGGGGAGAGAGGGGGGAGAGAGAAAGAGAGAGAGAGAGGGTGAGAGAAAGAGATACAGAAAGAGAGAGAGAGATAACTAAAGAGATAAATTTCACATATGAATTTTCTGCTATGCAAAAGGATTTCTGTTGTTTTTCATTCTTGCAAAAGAAGAGAGTTAAATTACCCGAAGAAGGGATAATTTAAATAATTCAGTTGGCCAAAGTCTGTAAATGCTTTGCAGAGAACGAAATACGCTGGCAGCACAATCTTCTCTAATCTCTCCCCTAATAACAGGAAATTATCTGTCAATCATCGATATTATTCGACGTTTAAAATCAATCAAGAAATCCTCAGATGCTTCAATCAATAGACAGTTTGTGGCTTTATATTTGAGGGGTTAAAGCCCCATGAAATATGGGAAGTAATTGCATATGATCATCTAGGTGGTGGTTGTGGTGGTGTAGATGTGGAGAGCGGTATCCCGTCTTTTGAACAAAGCGATAACATGCTGTAAACAAAATGGCGACATATGTTGCCAAAAACAAAATAAATCTCAAATTTCAATGCTTTGTTTGCAACGAAAACATGGATTTGTCGCTCAATATTCGACAAAAACAAAATTGTGTACTCTGTGTGTGTCTGTGTGTGATTGCTCATGAATGTATAAATGAAAGAAACTGGTTTCCCTCTCAATAGAAACATACGCAGGCTCGAACTCGCGCACGCATGCACGCACAGGACGGCAAGTACACAAAATGAGTTGCTAATCATGCGTATAACTTTTATATCTACATTCTGTGTATATAATGTATAACATTTCTCGTTTTACTTACAAACACGATAAATTAGAATTACAAATAATATTTGTCGATAGACGTGGCTAATCTTTTTGGCTGACATATGTGCAAAAGGAAATATTTTATAGGGTTAGGGCGGTTAGACAACTGACTCAGAGTTTCGGCTCGGGTTAGGCTGTTCCATATTTTATCGTAAACTAAGGCAGCCATGTTGTAAAAACAGACACGAGTGAGTCGTCAGCTGTTACCATCGACTGAGATTTGGAAAAAAACGTCAATGTCACGAGATCAATGAATTTGGAAATTGAATTTGGCGGATTAAAATTTAACGTCAACAGAAACAACATTGGAGGCGCAATGGCAGCGGACTCGCGGTCGGAGGATCGCGGTTTCGATTCCCAGACCGGACGTTGAGTGTGTTTATTGAGCGAAAACACCTAAAGCTCCATGAGGCTCCAGCAGGGGGTGGTGGCGACCCCTGTTGTACTCTTTCGCCCCAACTTTCTCTCACTCTTTCTTCCTGTTTCTTGTCCCCGACTTCCTACGCAACCGCTGAGCCTGGATGCGCATTCATCCGTCGATGCTCTCGGTGTCGGGGTTTGACCTGCTTTCTCTTCTGCGGGTCTTACGAATAGCAAAGGACCACGTTTCAGACTTCTCCCATCTTGCGAGCTCTGGGACGAAGACCGCTTCGCTCAACAAACAAACAAGCAAACAACAACGACAACAATAGCAATAATAATAATAATAATAATAATAATAATAATAATAATAATAATAATAATAATAATAATAATAATAATCCTTTCTTTATTAGCAACAAGGGCCGACAAAAATAAGATTGGACATTACAAATCATGAAGGATAAAGTGGGGTTACATAAAGTGTCGCGTAAAAAGTCGATAATAATGAAAAATATAACGAAGAAAATGCCTAAAAGAGGCAAGCAATTCAGGGTTACTCATGGAGACCTCACGAAAACTCCATAAGCGCACCGACCACTAGGGCAAGAACCCTCTCCCCATCTTCTCTTTCTCTCAGCCTTGAAAACTCAATAGCGCATGCTATCTTCGGACCATCTTCGCTACATTCACCCACCTTTTAACAAATTTTCGGGAAATCAGCACTTCTCTCTCAATCCCCACTTTCCTTTTCAGGTGGAATCTGAAAAGGTTGATGAGGACTAGGCCAAAGAGAAAGGTATCTGTTTTCAGCCTTTTCAGTCTAGACCATCACACAACCTCCTTCGATATAGCCACGAGACAGATGAAAATTGCCTCCTCTTGCCAGCCAAAGGAAGGCAGAGGGGCATTCTTCATGATGGAATCAGCCGACAAGAGGACACATCCTATAAGTGACAGCAGGTGTCCGACATAAACTCGTGTATCAGATGTGCTCGGACACTGGACGAGTGTGAGCAGAACCGGTTTCGTGGCTCTGCGCACATCTCGGGCAGGTCCGACTGACGGCACTTCCGTGCCTGTAGAGTTTATCTCGAACAGGTAAAGCCTCCCGGTAGCACTGCCAGGCCAAGGATTCCTTGAAGTTATCCATAAGCCCCGGCCCGAAAGTCCTCCGAAACAGACGGGCGAGTTGAAATTCATCGACGCCTTAGATTCTCCCCTAGAACGTCGTCGTTTCCTTTCGCCACTAACACTTTCTATACAATACCATAGAAGACGTTTCACTAACCGCATTGCCCGACTGGCTGAGGAGCGTGAGCACCTGGCGGCACTCAAGGTGCCAGATGCCCAGCCTCGATCTACGCTTGATCCAAGATTGGAGCTCAAAGAGACGAGCTGCGGGAAAGTGAGTCTGACAAACGGCGACCACACCTGCTCACCGTCGTCGAAGAAGCGATGGATGTGCCGCAGCCTCAGTGCATGTCTACACATCGATAGCCACGGTGTACCCAGCCCACCGTTCACTGGGTGTAGACAGCAAATGGAGCGCATGACCAGCGGTGTCAGTCCTTTCCATAAGAAGCGGAAAAGCAAACGCTCCAGCTTGGCCAGGTACAAACTGGGGCAAGGCACGACGGTGAGGCGCCCCACCTCTGCCCGACGTTTTCAAGGATAGCTTCCTCTCGGCCCATTTCTGGGTGAGACTGGCTACCCTGCTCGTCACCGAGCTCCAGTTCCTCTCCAGCTGGAGTTCCGGCCCGAATCACAGCCTGAGCAATTTTACGAGCCCGATCGTCCAACCACTTAAAACGCTATCGGTTGGCATGGATCCTCCTCTCCAGGTGCCGAGCTGCAGCCCGCCGCCGACTTTTCTGGATTAATCTTTGCTCCCGTTACTTCCTCGTATACTTTCACAATAGTGCTGACCAGGTCTATGTGCTCGTCGTCCGACACTATGACGGTGACGTCGTTTGCGCATGCTCACACAATTCTCCGACATCTTAGTTCCCGCAAGATGTCTCTCAACATTTCCAGTTTCCGAAGTAATGGCTCTAGAGTCAGTACATACGGAAGGGACGAGAGTGGGCACCCTTGACGGACCGAACGCACGATGTTGAATGGTTCCGATAGGTGAACATTCGTCGTGTATATATATGTGTATGTGTGTGTTGTGTGTGTGTTGTGTGTGTGTTGTGTGGTGTGTTGTGTGTGTTGTGTGTGGTGTGTGTGTGTGTGTGTGTGTGTGTGCGTGTGTGTGTGTGTGTGTGTGTGTGCGTGCGTGCGTGTGTATGTTTGTGTGTCTGTTTGTCTCCTCAACATCGCTTGACAACCGATGCTGGTGTGCTTACGTCCCCGTAACTTAGTAGCAGTTCGGCAAAAGGAACCGATAGAGTAAGTACTAGGCTTACATAGAATAAGTCCTGGGATCGATTTGCTCGACTAAAGGCAGTGCTCCATCATGGCCGCAGCCAAATGACTGAAACAGTTAAAAGAATAAAAGAAATACATAACCATTATTAAATGGAAGTCTTATTATTTGATATGGAGTTGATCCAACTTTGGCATTAATCACTGCTTTAATACAACTCGCACAGGTTCTGATCTGTAGCGCAAAGGGATTTTAAGACATTTTCAAATAAAAACCTGATGGCGTAGGGAAGTGGTCTTCATTTGCTCTTTCAAAATGCACCATAACCGTTTGAATATATACAGATCCAAACCCTCCAAGGTACGCTAGCGGACATAGGGTTAGCAAGATGGCGTTTTAGAATTTTACTAATATATTTTTGATGCAAGGTGGCGAACTGGCAGAGTCGTTAGCACGCTGGGCGAAATGCTTAGCGGTATTTCGTCTGCCGTTACGTTCTGGGTTCAAATTCCGCCGAGGTCGACTTTGCCTTTCATCCTTTCGGGGTCGATTAAATAAGTATCAGTTACGCACTGGGGTCGATGTAATCGACTTAATGCGTTTGTCTATCCTTGTTTGTCCCTTCTGTGTTTAGCCCCTTGTGGGCAATAAAAAAAGAAAAGAAAACGATGGAAGTACCAGAGAATAAAAAAGGCATATGAACATGCACACACACACACACACACACAACTAGTTTTGAATTTGTCAAATTGCTACAGGAAAAATTGTTGGCATACTCATAGAAGTGCATTCTTTGTTCGACTTTGTTTCCTCATAACTTTCAGAAAAATAGATATTTTTTTAACTGAAATTTCCCACAAATACCTGTATGGTTGTGTAGATTACGATTATAATGAAATTTAATGCAGAAAAGAAAAAAAAACCCCAAAATTTGCTGGGCGAGTACACATACATACTGACACGCATCACATATATATATGAAGAAAACTTGAAAATTTGAAAAGGTTATCTGCTGTGTATCAGTATGTCTATGTACGTCTACCAATTATTTTCCCCATTAGATACCGATGCAGTCGTAATCTGTGCAATCCGAAAGACATTTGTAGCGAGTTTCATTGCAAAATAACCATTTCTCTGAAAGTTATGAAGAAACAACGACGATAGGGCCACACTTATGTGGACATGTCTAATCTCTCTCTATATATAAAGCTGAAGTTGTCTGTGTATGGCAGGTTTGGTAGCCTTCAACTAACACTATCTCCTCCGAGACCCTGCGGTGCAAGTTGACCAAAATTGAGAGTATGATAGAAGAAGGCTTGCTCTTCATTCCGTAGAAGAAGAAATTCAAATCGGACCATGTTAACACCAAACATTATTTACATCAAAGAGGTGCTTTTTTTCTATGAAAATCCCTGTTTTTTACGATTATTTTACTGCTGTGTCGCCATTTTTCGGTGTATTTCAACCAGAAAAATGTTCACTTAAAGAGAATAACGAGAAGCTACAGAATGCACAATTTTTACTTTTCAAAAATTCCAATTCTAAAGGGTCGAAACAAACCCGAGCAACGCCGGGCGATACTGCTAGTAGTTAAATAAGCAAAGCGCTGTTTCTTTGTCCGACCTCTGTATATATACTGTGTATATACAAACACATACTGAGAGAGAGAGAGAGAGAGAGAGAGAGAGAGAGGGAGAAGAATGACAGGAAGAGGAGAGTACATATACATACATAGAGACGGACACAAACACATACGCACACACGCACAAGCTGTGACAAGCACGTGTGTGTGTGTGTGTGTGTGTGTGCGTGACAGTGTGTACAAGTTACCTCCCTTTGACTTTACTGTTTCCTTTTGACGGTCTTTTTCAAACAATGTCTATATTTCATTTTATTTCTGCTGGTCTCTCAATAATAAAACGTTATCCTACCGTGAAATAAAACAAATGCATTTCCATCATCCTTACAAAAAGAATACTACTGCTACAAGCCACCAACGAGTGTATCAAGCTGTATTATTTCATTTTAATACATGAGTTCGAACACCATTTCGACTCCATTACGGTCTTAGCTTTTCTGTTAACCCCCCCCTTTTAGTCAAACACTAATATATAATCTCATCGCTTCGAGATTAACTCCAGAATAAATCTTCACTGGTGCAAGAGGCGGCGAAGTTTGTAGCGATGGGGATGTGCTTGTGTGGTGTTCATGCCTTTCTGAAGGTTTGCCATCATAATCACAGCAGTGAATGTGTGTGTATGTGTGTGTGCTTGTGCATGCATGTATGTATGTGTGTATGTGTGTATGTGTGTATGTATGTATGTAGTATGTATGTATGTATGTATGTATGTATGTATGTATCTATGTATGTATGTATGTGTGTATGTATGTATGTATGTATGTATCTATGTATGTATGTATGTGTGTATGTATGTATGTATGTATGTGTATGTATTGTATGTATGTATGTATGTATGCATATTTATGTATGTATGTATGTAGTGTATGTGTGTATGTATGTATGTATGTATGTAGTATGTATGTATGCATGTATGTATGTATGTATGTATGTATGTATGTATGTATGTATGCATGTATGTATGTATGTATGTATGTATGTATGTATGCATATGTATGTATGTATGTATGTATGTATGTATGTATGTATGTGCATGTATGTATGTATGTATGTATGTATGTATGTATGTATGTATGTATGTATGTATGTATGCATATTTATGTATGTATGTATGTGTGTATGCTACAGCCTGCAAAACGTCTTTATGCCAATTTATTTTGTAAGGCAAAATGTCACGTATATAATTATATATGTAGACATTTAGGTGTGTGTACGTGTATGTCTGTACACACACACACACACCCAGACATCTGTGTATGTATGTACCTGTGTCTCTCTCTCTCTCTCTCTCTCTCTCTCTCTCTTATATATATATATATATATATATATATACGCACGCATTCATGCATGTATTCATTTATACACTTCAAAAACGATTTTTTAAAAACTTTTTCATAAACCCACCGTTGGCAATGGAAGAATATTTTCATATCAAAAACAAATTGCTTAACGAGAAAATCTTGAGAAAAACAAAACTAGATCACCTGTCACTTTTGGGGTATTAAATAATAATAATAATAATAATAATAAATAATGATAATAATAATAAAATAATAATAATAATAATAATAATAATAATAATAATAATAATAATAATAATAATAATCCTTTTTTATTTTAAGCACAAGTTCTGACGTTTGTGGGGGGTGGGGGTTAGTCGATTAAATCGACCCCATTACTCAACTGGTACTTGATTTATTGACCCCCAAAAGGATGAAAGGCAAAGTCGACCTCAGCTGTATTTGAACTTAGAACGCAAAGAGCCGGAAGAAATGCCGCTAAGCAATTTGTCCGACGCACCAACGATTCCGTCAGTTTGCCCCCCCCCCCCTTCCGCCGTCATTCAAATCACTTGCTGATAAAATCACTGATCTCTCTTTTTGACATTTTTTAACCATTTTTTTTTACGAAATATTTCGTATAAATATTAACCGACGTCGGACCAAAATGGCCAGAAATATATTATTTCGTCTCCCTCCTAGCAAGCTTCTTCTCCGATAAAAAGAAAATATATATATTTATATATTTATATAAACACCAGGACATAATCAAGAAAGGAGAGATTGGATTGAAACAATTATATTTCTCATTTAAGAAATCTTCCTTTCTGTTATTGAATCATCTCTGAACTTCCCAACATTCCTGACTCAAGTCGATCTAAATCTTGCTCTGTATCACTTTTTAGAAACTTGTAGCTTTCTACCAATGTTGTTCGTTTCATTACTGCGCTTCAAGTCAGCAACGATCGTGCAGACCTGTCATTAAACACGTTCCGACCGTGACCATCTCGCCTTTTAATCAGTGTCTCTAATTATCAAATATTTCCTGTATTTTCAATTAAAGCTATTGTAGTAGTTGTGATAGGAGGGAGGTTTGGCTGCTATTTCTAGCGTAGAGTTCGTTTCCTTCCTCGCTAGCTGCTGGTGACTGAGCTTATTGTTAGAGACCAAAGAAAACGGAACTATCAACTAAATCCGAAGTCTATTGCTTTATCAAAATATTTATTGAAGGCAGTTGACAGCATTTCGTTGTTGCATTCAGATGTGTGTGGTGTGTGTGAGATAAGTGTATTTGGATAAATGCGCACACGTATGTATGCATAGATGCGTGCATGTATATGTGTGTGCGTGCGTATACACACGCACACACACATACACACACACACATATATATATATATATATACATGTATACGAATGAATATACAGTTGTATTTATGTATACATTCGGTTATTAGATTGTATACTCTCACACGTTTAGTTTCAGATTATACTCTTCTTGCGAGTGTATACATATATCTATACA
>NC_042999.1:5428084-5430584 GCF_006345805.1 Octopus sinensis | reverse complement strand
CCTGGGTCGACCTTAAGTGACTTCAACACAACCAAAGCATTCTATAGGGTTTAGTGGAGGGGGATACGACGACGACCTCGGGGCGAACCTGGACGTCGACGAGGAGTACCTGACCCGCCTGTTCGGGACGACTTTCGGGCCAGGGCCCATGGACAACTTCCAGAGATCCCTGGCCTGGCAGTGCTACCGAGAAGCGCTACCCGTTCGGGATAAGCTCTACAGACACGGCTCGAGAAACACGGGGCCGACCTGCCCGAGATGCGGTCAGAGCGACGAAACCGTTCTGCACGCACTCGTTCAGTGTCCAACAATTTCCGACCTGTGGGCTTATGTCGAACAACTGCTGTCACGTGTGGGACGAGTCGGTTTATCAGCTGAGTCTATCGTCAATATGTCACGCCTCCTTCCTTCAAACGGGAAGGAAGAGCTATTTTCATCATCCTTGTGGCTATGGCGAAAGAATGTATCTGGTGGACGCGTCTGAAAGGATTGGAGACAAACCTTTCCTCTCTGGTCAATCTCTCATCAACTTCTTCAAGTACCACTTGAAAAGGAAAGTGAGAGTAGAGAGGCAAGTTTTGTCTAGCGAATGTTTTAAAAAAAGATGGGTGAATGTAGCAAGAATGGCACGTATGAATGACGAAGCCACCTTGAGCATATCCTATGAACCCAGAAATTGAAAACAGAGAGTTGCTTATTTGCAAAAAAAAAAAAAAAAAAATTATAAATGTGACTTCATTGACCGAGGTTACCGTGGTCTTTTCCGTAGGCTTTTCTTTCCACGGGTAAACCTCACCTGTCCTCCCCTTTACACTTCATATTGACATTTCTGTGATAACGATCCCTATTGATCAATTTTTTTTTCCTCTCTCCCTTTTTTTTTTTTTTTTTTAACCCCCCCTTTTTTTTTGTCCTCTTTCTCTCCTTTTACGATCCCTTTTGATCGAAACTCCCCCTTCCTTTTTTTTTTTTTTTTTTTCTCTTTTTTTTTTTTTAACCTTCAAAAGAAAAGCTCTACCTTGTAATTTGTTCTATCTGTGTGCAGCCCTGTGTGGCTAATAAAGAAACATATCTATCTATCTATCCATCATCTATCTATCTATCTATCTATCTATCTATCTATCTATCTATCTATCTATCTATCTATCTATCTATCCATCTATCTATCTGTCTGTCTGTCTGTCTATCTGTCTGTCTGTCTGTCTATCTATCTATCTATCTGTCTGTCTGTCTGTCTGTCTATCTATCTATCTATCTATCTATCTATCTATCTATCTATCTATCTATCTATCTATCCATCATCTATCTATCTATCTATCTATCTATCTATCTATCTATCTATCTATCTATCTGTCTGTCTGTCTGTCTATCTGTCTGTCTGTCTGTCTATCTATCTATCTATCTATCTACCCAGCTATCTATCTATTCTACTATCTATCTATCTATCTATCTATATCTATCTATCTATCTATCTATCTATCTGTCTGTCTGTCTGTCTATCTATCTATCTATCTATCTATCTATCTATCTATCTATCTGTCTGTCTGTCTGTCTATCTGTCTGTCTGTCTGTCTATCTATCTATCTATCTATCCATCATCTATCTATCTATCTATCTATCTATCTATCTATCTATCTATCTATCTATCTATCTGTCGTCTGTCGTATATCTGTCTGTCTGTCTGTCTATCTATCTATCTATCTGTCTGTCTGTCTGTCTATCTATCTACTATCTGTCTATCTATCTATCTATCTATCTATCTATCTATCTACCATCATATATCTATCTATCTATCTATTTATCTATCTATCTATCTATCTATCTATCTATCTATCTATCTATCTATCTATCTATCTATCTTCTATCTATCTATCTATCTATCCGGTTGAGTTGCTCGGGGTCTGGTTGGTCCGGACCTCCAAGTGGAGAAGAACTGGAACGAGATAACGAGTAGGGTGGTCACTCTCGCCCGGCAATGGGCCGAGAGGAAACTGTCCCTAAAAGGTCGAGCGGAGGTGGCGAACACGTACATCGCGTCCGTCATCTACTACCGCCTGACCGTCGTACTTGTCCCGACCCTACCATCACCAAACCTACAACGCATCCTCTTTCGCTTCTTGTGGAAAGGATGCGCCCCGATGGTCAGGCGATCCATTTGCTGTCAACACCCGTTAAAAGGAGGGCTGGGCATGCCGTGGTTGATGATGCGCAGACACACGCGCTGAGACTGCGACATCTCTGCTCTATGTAGACGACGGTGAACAGGTGTGGTCGCCGTTTGTGAGGCACGCTTTCCCGCAGCTCGTCTCCATGACCGAACTGCAGTCGTGGATCAAAAGAGGCCGAGGAGGGCGAATGGCACCGCGAGTGTCGCGTTGCTCTCAAGCAACTCTGCCGTCCTGGGTCGACCTTAAGTGACTTCACACAACCAAAGCATTCTATAGGGGTTTAGTGGAGGGGAGGTATACGACGAGCTCGGGGCGAACCTGGACGTCGACGA
>NC_042999.1:5418084-5423084 GCF_006345805.1 Octopus sinensis | reverse complement strand
AGAAGCCCGTCGTGTGTATATTTATATATATATGCGTGTGTATGTTTGTGTGTCTGCGTTTGTCCCCCCACCATAGCTTCACAACTGATGTTGGCGTGTTTAAGGAGTGGAACAAAGGTATTATAAGCCGAACAGCTGTTTCTGGGGCTCGACGATCCATAATAACGTTGGTAGATTTAGTCCGTCACAAGATGCGGCCGTATAAATGCATTTAACACAGGAAGAGACAATCCTCCATCATCAGGAGAGAGCCCTTACATTTCAGATTTTAATGCAGGGATGTTCAAAGATGGATACTTCTGAGTGTCTTCTATACAGAGAATATCTGGATCTCATCTGTGAACTACACACACACACACACACACACACACACACACACACACACACGCACACACACACACACACACGTACACACACATACCGAAAATCCTCGAGTATAGTCCGCCCTTGTGTATAATACGCAGGGGATTTTTAGAGGACTGTACCTCTGAAAAACCTAAACCTTGTGTATAATACGCAGGGGATTTTTAGGGGACTGTACCTCTGAAAAACTGTACCCCTTCTCTAACTTGAGTCAAGGAGGTCTATATAACGTCCATGGTTTGTAAAACTGTATACGGTAACGTCCTTTATTATTATTGTATATATAACATAATGCAAACATGTAGCTTTTTTGTGCATTTTGTTTGCAGAAAATAAAGAAATAACAGTAATAATGTTTAATAAATGTTGCTTGATGTAAGTTATGGATGATTCTTTTATGACTTCATTGCTTTCAGGCTTAGCTTAAGGTATTTTCGTGCCCGATATCACAAAATCCGTCTGAATAAACTTTGCCAGACAGCAAATAGAGACTCGGACATTGCTTAGAAAATAATTTTCATTTTTAATCTCGTATATAGTACGCACTAGGGATTTTGACCTTTAAATTTTGGGGAAAAATGCGGATTATACTCGAGGATTTACGGTATGTATGTATCTATATATGTGTGTGTGCGCTGTGTGCGTAAATGTGTTTGTGTGTATGTATGCATATGTGAATTTATACGCACATACACACACAAACGACAAGCATCCGCATAATTTCCCTCCACTAAACTCACTGTAGGCATTGATTGGTCAAGGCCTACAGGAAGAAACACTTGTGCAAAATGCTGTGCGTCGTAAGTCACTTACAAAACGAATTCCTTAACCACAAATGCAAGCCAGCACCGCCACCCCGACTCTCTCCCTCTCTCTCTCTTTCTTACGCACTCACGCACACACATACATATATATAATACTATGTTTTTATACTGAACACAACGTAAATCTGAATTCCTGGAATATATAACGTAATTAATTCTGTGTGTGTGTGTGTGTGTGTGTTTGAAAGCTTTAAACAAAGAGTTTGTCGTTGATGCGTAAACATCGTAATGTTATCCAATAACAATAAGTAGGAATCGTTTTACAGATCTGTTTCGACGGTGATTGTTCCGTCATCAGAGAATATGCACCTTATATATATATATATAATAAATTAATAAATAAAACATATGCATATGTACATACATATATGTACGTACCTACCTCTACATGTATATATACATGCATATATGGGTACAGGACACTAAAAAAACGTCGAACACAATGAGAAACGAAACATAAAACAAAAACCAAGGAAATGGACATTTCTTTAAACAACGAAAAAATAGAGTACAGGACATACAAACAAGGAAATTCCCCTTCTTCAGTCGCCTTAGTTTCATCTACTCCACGTTTCGAAGGTCAAGGCGATACATGACTTCAATAAAACTTTCCTTCCCGCGAAAATCAAATTAAATAAAATTTGAGATTTTTTTGCGGAGGGGTAAAAATGGTAACAAAAACAGGACAGTAACGACAGTACAAAATATAAACAGTAAAAGACAGGACAAGGAGAATAACAGTAACACAAACAAGAAGGGCTGTTAAGCCAAACGAGATAAAAAATTTTTACGAACGCTATTTTTTGAGAACAGCAGGGAGCAACAGATTTTACCGTCTCTACTTGAAGGAAGCCATTTATATATATCGTCAGCTGCTAGAAAATAATAAAATAATATATATATATATATATATATAATATATATATATATATATATATATATATATATATATATATATATATATATATATATATATATTATCTGCTGCTTAAAATAAAGCATATTACTCTACCACTGGTATATATATATATATATATATATGAACCAACTTCACGGCAGGAGGTGCAGATGAGGGCAGCTGCATCGAACTCTCTCATGCACCAAATGGCAGTTGCTAAAAAGCTTTCGTGAAGTAAAACCATGTAGCAACACCAAATGGCGAGTGCCCAGCATGGCCACAGCTCATGAGCTGAAACTAGAATCAATCAATCAATCAATCATATATATATATATATATATGCTGCAATGGATCAAGTGCTTCCTCTCTAACAGAACCCAACATGTTGTAGTCGAAGGAGTTAAATCCAGCCCAGCCAAAGTCAGCAGTGGTGTCCCACAAGGCACTGTGTTGGGCCCACTTCTCTTCATCATCTACATAAATGATATTACTGACACCATCAAACACAGCAACATCAGAACCTTCGCTGATGATTCCAAGCTCCAGAAGGTCATCAATGGCGTGGATGACCGAATAAACCTTCAGTCAGACCTATTGGCTGTTGTCCAATGGGCGGAAAAGAATAACATGTTGCTAAATGAAGACAAATTCGAACTGATCCACTTTGGAAGGGAGGACGCTCTGAAACTCCCATACTCTCTTCCTTCTGGAGAAATTCTCATGGCATCCAACAATATCAGAGACCTAGGAGTAACAGTGGACAACAACATAAGCTGGGCTACACATATAAGCAGCAAAGTTGACATGGCCCGCAGAATGTGTTCCTGGATTCTCAGAACCTAAACCTTCCAGTCGAGAGATTCCCACGCTATTATCCTTCTCTTCTCCACTTTTGCCCGACCCCACCTTGAATACTGCTGTCCACTGTGGTCTCCCTACACAAACAAAATATTATGAGAATTGAAGCTCCCCAAAGGTCAATCACAAAAAAGATAGATGGCATGTCAGACCTTGACTACTGGGGTAGACTAGAGAAGCTGAAATTGTATTCACTCCAACGACGCCGTGAACGCTACATTATCTGTATGATGTGGAAAATATTCCATCAGCACTGTCCGAATGATGTTGGCATCACCTTCAAAATGCATCCAAGGCTTGGACCACGTGCCATCCGTCCACAACAAAAATCTAAATCGCATCACATAACGACAATACGGCACAACTATTTCACCTCAATTGGACCCGCTCTCTTCAAAATTACACCAGGACACGTCAAAAAAGAAACTGACCACACAAAATTCAAGAAGTCTTTGGACAAATTCCTTCAAACAGTACCGGACAAACCACCCACACCGGATATGTCTCCGCAAACAATAACTCTCTGCTCGAATGGGCTTTGGTGCCCAAATCCTGAACTGAAAGACTTCGCCAGGTGGTGCTATTAAGTTAGACATGGCCTGGGCCAATACTGGCCAAAAACCTTTCTAAGTTATTCTAAGTTATATATATATATATATATATATATATATATATATATATATATATATATATATATATATAATATATATATATATATATATATATATATATAATATAAATAATATATATATATATATATATATATTATATATATATATACATATATAATATATTATATATATATATAATATATATATATATATATATATACATATATATATATATATATATATATATATATAATATATATATATATATATATATATATATATATTATATATATATATATATATATTATATATATACATATATGTATATACTTTACTTTGATACTTTGATAGGTTCGGCCATTATTGGCCCAGGCCATGTCTAACTTAATACCCCTGGTGAAGTCTTTCAAGTCAGAATTTGGGCACTATGGCCCACTCAAGTAGAGAGTTATTGTTTACAGAGACATATCCGGTGTAGGGGTTTATCCGGGATTTCTTGAAGGAATCTGTCCAAAGACTTCTTGAACCCTATAGGGTCAGTTTCTGTTTTAATGTGTTTTGGTGTAATGTTAAAGAGAGCGGGGCCAATTGAGGTGAAATAATTGTGCCGTATTGTTGTTATGAGATGAGAGTGCGATTTTGTTTTGGGGCGGATGGCACGGGGCCCAAGCCTTGGATGTACCTTGAAGGTGATGCCAACATCATTTGGGCAATGCTGATGGAATATTTTCCACATCATGCAGATGATGTAGCGCTCACGACGACGTTGGAGAGAATAGAGTTTTAGCTTTTCTAGTCGACCCCAATAGTCGAGGCCTGTCATGCCATCTATCTTTTTGTGATTGCCCTTTGAGGTGCTTCAACTTTTATGATACCTTGTATTGTGTGGGGAGACCACAGTGGACAACAGTATTCAAGTGGGGTCGGGCAAAAGTGGAGAAGAGAAGGATAATGGTGTGGATATCTCTCGACTGGAAAGTTCTGAGAATCCAGGAACACATTCTGCGGGCCATGTCAACTTTGGTGTTTATATGAGTGGCCCAGCTTATGTTGTTGTCCACAATTACTCCCAAGTCTCTGATGTTGTTGGACGCCGCGAGAGTTCACCTGAAGGAAGGGAGTATGGGAGTTTCAGGGCATCCTCTTTTCCAAGTGGATTAGCTCAAATTTATCCTCGTTCAGCAGCATATGTTTTTTTCTACCCATTGGATAACAGCCAGTAGATCTGACTGAAGGCATGTCCGGTCACTCGCCTCATTTATGACCTTCTGTAGCTTGGAGTCATCTGCAAAGATTTTATGTTGCTGTGCTTGATGATGTCATTAATGTCATAATGTAAATGATGAAAAGAAGTGGGCCCAGCACAGTGCCTTGCGGAACGCCACTACTGACTTTGGCTGGGCTTGATTTTACCCCTTCAACTACAACATGTTGAGATCTGTCTGT
>NC_042999.1:5398084-5413084 GCF_006345805.1 Octopus sinensis | reverse complement strand
TAACGCCTCCGTCGTATTTTTCTTCCCCTCTTCCTCATCTGCAAATTCTATAGCACTAGCTTTCGTCACCAGTGATGACCTTCGAAAAAAAAAAAAAAAAAAGGTTGGATCAATATAGGCGCAGGAGTGGCTGTGTGGTAAGTAGCTTGCTAACCAACCACATGGTTCCGGGTTCAGTCCCACTGCGTGGCACCTTGGGCAAGTGTCTTCTACTATAGCCTCGGGCCGACCAATGCCTTGTGAGTGGATTTGGCAGACGGAAACTGAAAGAAGCCCGTCGTATATATGTATATATATATATGTGTGTGTGTGTATGTGTTTGTGTGTCTGTGTTTGTCTCCCTAGCATTGCTTGACAACCGATGCTGGTGTGTTTACGTCCCCGTCGCTTAGCGGTTCGGCAAAAGAGACCGATAGAATAAGTACTGGGCTTACAAAGAATAAGTCCCGGGGTCGATTTGCTCGACTAAAGGCGGTGCTCCAGCATGGCCGCAGTCAAATGACTGAAACAAGTAAAAGAGAGAGAGAGAGAGAGAGAGAGAGAGAGAGAGAGAGAGAGAGAGAGAGAGAGAGTCCAGCTGTCCTTTCAATTCACAACACGCCTTCAGTCGTGACTGCTTTTGATCTTCCGTGAGCAAACGACGCACAGATTTTGCAGCAGCTCTTTACATTTGCAACTCCTTGCTCAAAATTCGTTGGCAGGAGTTCCAGGATACAGCAGACATATCAGTAAGTTTGTCAATTATTCGGTGACAGTCCCCCAAGATCAGTTCATGAATTTTCGTGATGTTTTCATTCGTTCGCGAGGTCGACGGACACCCTGAACAAGATTGGTCTTTAAACAACAAGTAACCATTCCTAAAGCGCGAATGCCACTCGTAAACGTGTATTTTGCTCATGGCAGCGTCCTTGTAAGCTGTTTGAAACATGTCAACTGTTTCAGACGCCGTTTCCCCCAACAGAAAACAGAATTTCACGGAAGTACGCCCTTCCTTCGTTTCAGTCATATCAAAAATCGACAAACAGGAGAGAAGCACTGCAAAACAAAGCCGCACCATGTGGCGGTACGACTTCACTCGACGACGTCGGACAGCAGGCTGATGCCTGAGGGTCGCATCAAGTGACTTCAAGCAGTGGAAGCCTGAACCACTATAGGTTTGTCTCACAAAGAACGTTTCCGGTTACTTTTGGTTACGTCCTCGTATTAGTGAGTGATGCCTTTGGGATGGAACACAGGAAGACTCCGCGTCTTTGGCAATGCACGGCCATGTTATCTTCCTTCTGTTGCGTGCCTCACATCACTTGGTAAGAAAATCTGTTTTTGTCACGCAATACTGCCATTCTGTCTTCTTTTGTTCAAGTATCGCATGTTCCAGAGCTCATCCATTGGAAGCTACGCGTGCAAAAGATAAAACCCATAATCCACTGAAACTTTAGTTGTTATTTTTATTTGCTAATGTTTTTTTTTCGTATGTCAAAGGGAAATTGTTGTGACTAGAACGAAATATTTGCTAGAACTTTTAATATTTGTACCATTGTTAAATAAATTATCATCCAATCACTCTCTTTAAAACGCGTATCTTATTTCTTTATTGCCCACAAGGGGCTAAACATAGAGGGGACAAACAAGGACAGAGAAAGGTATTAAGTCGATTATATCGACCCCAGTGCGTAACTGGTACTTAATTTATCGACCCCGAAAGGATGAAAGGCAAAGTCGACCTCGGCGGAATTTGAACTCAGGACGTAACGGCTGACGAAATACCTATTTCTTTACTACCCACAAGGGGCTAAACACAGAGAGGACAAACAAGGACAGACACACGGATTAAATCGATTATATCGACCCCAGTGCGTAACTGGTACTTATTTAATCGAACCCGAAAGGATGAACGGCAAAATTCGACCTCGGCGGAATTTGAACCCAGGACGTAACGGCAGACGAAATATGGCTACGCATTTCGCCCACCGTGCTAACGTTTCTGCCAGCTCGCCGCTTTTAAAACGCATATCTTACCGTACAAGGTTCTTATTCATATAATTTTGTTTGTATTTGTTGTGTCGGACGCCTCCCGGTGAGAAGCGGGCTGATCCTCCACTAATAAACAGTGGACTGACACAGTCAGTAGAGTCGGCCAGCGGAGTGCTTCTTTGTTGTTAAATCTTTTGATTCCGGTCGACGTGAGTTGTATTGTGTTGTATACCTGTTGAGGGGTCTCCCGCGAGGGTGAGCCTATGATTTGAATTGTTAAATTTGCTAAGTAGTGTTTTTGCCTGCGGGCTTGCGATTTTTGTTTGTCTTCTTCCTCCATTTTGGGGCGAAGTGAAAAAGGAAAAGAAGATAATGGATTGCGAATCAGTTCCAGCACAGGCCGAAATGTATGCTTCAGCGAATGGAAGGGGTGTAATTGTAGATGCGTTGGAGGGGCGAGAGGTTAAAATGAGCAGAAAAAGCTGAAGGAATATAATAGGCTGATTCAGAAGGAAGGATCCAATTTAAGGCTGACCCCGACAGAAGAAGTGATAGCCAGGACAGCAAAACGAGAAGTGGTTTACAGAACACTGTCTGCAACAACTAAGAAAATTGAAATAGCCACGGTGGAGACAATAGAAGAATGTCTTAAGGAGATAAAAAAAAACTGACGACATTCTACACAAGAGGCAGAAAATACGGCACAGTGGAGGTGAGGTTTGCCAACGAACAGGAGGCGATAAATCACTCCACTGTGATGCTCAGGATGCAAGAGTGGGTACTCCTGCCAACTTACAGCGGCAAAAGCGTCACTAGAGTGAGAATAGGCAGAATACCCCCGGAAATCAAGGCAGCGTGGCTGGTGGGAGCCGTGATGCATAAAACCGAAGAGGATGTAAACATTTTAAAGGTGACGAGGACAAAAAAAAGTAAACTGGTGGGGATATGGCCTTGAATTGGTCATTCAAGTAGGACAAAAAGATTTGAACGAAATCGCTGAAGAGGTGATTTTACCGGAAGACATAAGGTTGAGAGTGGTGGTGGAAGGAAGACTTCAACCTGCTATCATTGCAGAGAGAAGGGACACATGAGAGTGAGATGCCCCCAGAGAGACAGTGAGGAAGGCCAACAGGAGCAGAATACTGAAGTGGCGGCCCTAGCAAGTGAGAAATGTACGGAGGAAACGGAGGAAGCATTTACGGAGGCGACCAGGAAAAATAGAAAAGAATGTGTAAACACACTGCCGAAAAGTCCGAAAAAGAAAAAAGGGGGAAGATATGAACATTATAGAGATGTGACAGCAAAGACCGCCACCAGCATCACAAACAAAAGGACAAAAAAAAAAAAAAGAAAATGGAAACCTACCCAGACACCCCAATTTTACCGCAGAAACAAACAGTTAAAGGAGCCAGAAAAAATAAATGGTATATGGTTACATATACAAAAAGTGCGGCGATAGAAAGGAGAATGACCAAATTCAGATCGGTAATTAGAGTCAAATTACTAGCGGAGCTTTACACAGAAAATACAAAAGGCAAAGTGATAGACCAAGAGAGGTATGGAAAATGAAAAGAGTTGTTTGGAACAAGTATAGACCCATTGGGAGTGGAGTTCGATACATGAACTCGAAAGCGTGAGTGAGCTTTTTAAATAAGACTATACATTCGATGCTAAAAGGGAAAAAAAGAAGGAAAAAAATGAGGGAAAAACTATTATAAAAAAACCTTTTTGAAACAGTTAAATGGTACTGCTTGAGAGTGGGGTTCAATGCAGTCACTTCATCCCCTTTAATTATATTCATCTTTCATTCATTCGTTTTATGGTTTTTGTTCCCACTGTGGTGTTCTGTCTGTCTTCGTGCCATCCCATCTGTGTCATGGCCTGTGTGCCAAATAAAAGACACACGGTCGGAGAAGGCGCGCCGTTCGGAAATTTCTCGGAGAGACGACGAAATGCGTGGTCATCATGGCACATAGCAATGGAGACAAGGGTTCGGACAATATCGCCACTGGGACATAGCAGTATTGTGTAAAGTTACCTTTATTCAAAAAATTTTCTTTCACGAGTCGTTCCGGCTATTTTTTGTATTTAAGGCGGCGAGCTGGCAGAAACATTAGCACACCGGGCGAAATGCTTAGCAGTATTTCGTCTGCCGCTACGTTCTGAGTTCAAATTCCGCCGAGGTCGACTTTGCCTTTCATCCTTTCGGGGTCGATTAAATAAGTACCAATTACACGCTGGGATCGATATAATCGACTTAATCCGTTTGTCTGTCCTTGTTTGTCCTCTCTGTGTTTAGCCCCTTGTGGATAGTAAAGAAATAGGTGTTTTTTTTTATGTTTTGTTCATATATTCTTTA
Organism: Octopus sinensis; assembly: GCF_006345805.1. Taxonomy (NCBI): domain Eukaryota; kingdom Metazoa; phylum Mollusca; class Cephalopoda; order Octopoda; family Octopodidae; genus Octopus; species Octopus sinensis. The sequence continues at coordinate 5,408,754 of NC_042999.1, read as the reverse complement.
TGTTTTACTAGTTTGTGCCATTAGTCTGCGGCCATGCTGGAGCATCGCCTTGAAGAATTTTATGCCGAATGTATCGACCCCTGTAGTTATTTTGTCTTTAACCGTAGTACTTATTCTGTCGCTCTCTTTTGCCGAACCGCTGAATTACGGGAATGTAAACACACCAACACCGGTTGACAAGTGCTTGTGGGGGACAAGACACACACACACACACACACACGACGGGGTTATTTCTGTTTCCGCCTACCAAATCCGCTCGTAAGGCTCTGGTCGGCCGCAGGCTATAATAGGAGACACCTCTTCAAGGTGAAACGCAGTAGGACTGAACCTGGAACTGTTTGGATGAGAAGCACACACAACCGCACCCATACGTAAATAATGAAATAAAAAAATATAATTTATCTTAAGAAAGCAAACCTGACTTTTCGTCTCAACCCCGTAAAGGCAGGCTTCCAAATTCCTTGAAAGTTCCCCGAATGTGAATAAATCTTTAACAATTATTATTCTATGCAAGTATTTATGGTAAACTGCAGCGCTTTGAAGAGCAGTTTGAAAATACAGATTAGTAGCGCATGACGAAGTTGATGATGATGATGACGATAATGATGATGATGATGATGATGATGATGATGGCAGCATAATACCAAGCTTTGACCACGAATGCGTGTGTTTCCACTGGTGCCCCGCGTCTGTAACAATGTGGACGAAACCATGGCCTTATATCACGAACGAATACCCCGGACTTGTCCAAAAGAAGACCGTATCTACAATACCAAATGTGTAACATTCTGTGGGACTTAACAAAATATGTGGGTGTGCAATATCTATAATAAAAAGCTTTAGACCCGCTGCTCTCGGTAGACTGTTGCTATGCTTTTGATCAAGAGTCTCTCAGTTTTGAGGATTCGATGTTTGCATTACCGCTTCCCCTTATCTTTTCCCTTCTCTTTAAGGTCATTTAGCAGTTATCGTTGTTAAAAAAGTCAAGCGTAAAGTTTCCTGCACTCCACACCGCCGGCCAATAATTGTCAAACGACTTCCATCATCCTATTTCTCTTTATTTTCGCTTCAAACATCCGTCCCACCATTTTAAAAACTATCTTTGGCCTTTTCGCGATTTCCAACTGCACCCCTCCCCTATCGCCGCAATATATTGGGCTGCAGCTGCTGCTTGTTTGTTTGTTTGTTTGTTGAGCGAAGCGGTCTTCGTCCCAGTAGTGGGAGAAGTTCGAAACATGGTCCTTTGCTATTCGTAAGACCCGCAGAAGAGAAAGTAGGTCAACTCCCGACACCGAGAGCATCGACGGATGGATGAATGCGCATTCAGGCTCAGCGGTTGCGTAGGAAGTCGAGGATGAGAAACAAGAGGAAAGAGTGAGAGAAAGTTGGAGCGAAAGACTACAACAGGGGTCACCACCGTCCCCTGCCGGAGCCTCGTGGAGCTTTAGGTGTTTTCGCTCAATAAACACACACAATGCCCGGCCTGGGAATCGAAACCGCTATCCTCCGACCACGAGTCCGCTGCCCTAACCATTGGGCCATTGCGCCTCCACTTGCAGCTGCTGTTCGCAGATTCCAGCTGATCTTTTGCCGGAAGAGGAGACTTTCACCTCCTCGGTTCCCTGCAGTGCATGTTAATACTGGGCCCTTTCCTCATAATTTGTTTAATTCGCAAACTCTCTACTTCCTCGGTTTAATTACTGTGGGCTACGGTAATCATCTGATTGTCTTGGCTTTTCTCAAAAGACCGCATATTCTTCTGAGTAATATCCGCTCACACCACCTTCACCGCTATGACGGTAGCCAATTCGACTAAGAACCCGTATTAATATCTTTATCCATGACTCTTGTTCCCCCAATATAGTAGCATCGGTCTGAGGGCATGAACCCTGTCTCCCTCATCTTAAACACCATTCACATATTTCCATATCCCATGGACTGTAGGCAGGATGTTCCACTACCTCAAAACCCAATTGGTTAATGGTTTCAACGGTCTGGGCAGCCGTGTGTGGGAGTGCATTGCACGCAGCAATGAAACTTTCTTCGACAATAGGCGTTTGGTGCGAATTGCTGGCTTCATTTTGTTGGCCAGCAAAACACTGTATCTTGCACTGTTGATCTTACACCCTTTTTTCCAGAGAAATCAGATCACTGTTCTTTGTTCTTCCTTGGTGCACATTACTAATGGAACAGTCATGCTTACACTGTTAAGCCAGAAAGAAAAATGGCGCAGATTCAAACTTAGATTACGTGACCACAATAGCACCAATTATAAGAACGCATGCAGTGTGAAAATAAAGATATGTTATGGCGAAAGTACAGATAATTTTTGACTTCTCATACATGTATGTATCTATGAATATAGAAACTTAATGAAAATTTCGGATCTAGAATTCAGTAGGTTAGTAGACTTCTTAAGTCTAAAAAAGATAATCAAATTTTCAGGCGCATGAAACTAATAGTAGCTCGAATTTAAATCTTGTATATTTTAAATGATATTTATCTCTCACTAGATGGAGTACTTGTATTTTTTTTTATTTTACCTGTAACAAAACAGTACACTATATATATATATATATATATATACGACGGGCTTCTTTCAGTTTCCGTCTTCCAAATCCACTCACAAGGTGCCAACCATGTGGTTCGTAAGCAAGCTACTTACCACACAGCCACTCCTAAGGCTATATATATATATATATATATATATATATAATATATATATATATATATATAATATATATATATATAATATATATATATATATATATATAATATATATATATAATATATATATATATATATATATATGTTGAGCAAGATTTTTTATTGGCTAAACTGGCAAAATGCCCATTCCGAAATATTATATATATATATATATATATTTATATATATCTGTATGTATGTATATATATTTACAGAGAGAGGGGGAGAGCGAAATAGAGAGACGGAGAGAAAGAAAATTTAAGCACAGGCAACAGTTAAAACGCATCGGATAAAGAGAAAGACAACCATAGAAACTTATATCTCATTGTCAGCTGCTGACTGAAGGTCATAGTGATTTCGGCATTATGTATCAACATTGCCTCTTACTTCAGGGTACCAGTAGATTTATGACGAATTCCAGTAGGGAATCATTTTGTGAAAACAAACCAAAAAACAACTGCACGAAAACTTAGGGACCTGACAATAGGAACTGCAAGTAATTATCTATTACGGCGTATTAGAAGACAAGACTAATTAACAAAGAATATTAAACTGTGGAAGTATTTCGAGTGGAATTAAAACAAAAAACGAAATGACAGCGAATCCATACATATTTAATCGTCATTAAATATGCATCCAATAATGTATATTTAATTATGATTTCAACTTGTTTATTTGTACTCGTTCTATTTCCAAATGTACTCTTTCAAAAGATTACAAGTCATAATCTACTTTATATGAAACATTATAAAATTTCAAAATCCATTAGGAATATATCTGTCCTCAGCCTCTAGGTTGAGGACAGATATACCGACGTCTTTATGCTTTACTAGCAGTATGACCCGGCGTTGCTCGGGTTTGTTTCGACCCTTTAGAATTGGAATTTTTGAAAAGTAAAAATTTTGCATTATGTAGCTTGTTATTCTCTTTAAGAGAACATTTATCTGGTTGAAATACACAGAAAAATGACGACACAGCAGTAAAAAAAATCGTAAAAAATATAGATTTTCATAGAAGAAAAGCACCTTTTTGATGTAAATAATTTTTGGTGTTAACATGGTCCGATTTGAATTTTTTCTTCTATGGAAGGAAGAGCAAGCCTTCTTCTATCATACTCTCAATTTTGGTCAACTTGTGCCGCAAGGTCTCGGAGGAGATAGTGTTAGTTGAAGGTTACCAAACCTGCCACACACAGGCAACTTCAGCTTTATATATAGAGAGATTTTATAAAATTGTGGATTTAGTGTTTGGTGAAAAACTCATACATTTATATCGATTACAGTGGTGTAATCTTATTTATTTATTATTTTTTGTCCAAGTCAAGGTCCAATAGCTGTACATATTAGACAAAGAAGAGACAGAAAGAGATATTAAGCTTGAAATTAATGTAATTAATAATGCATACACGTTCAGGGTATCTCTATGGGTGCTAACTGTAGTCCTTTATTAGCTGATTTGTATTTGTCATCGTGTGGGTTTTGTTTTCTGAACGGTTTATATAAAGATAGGTCCAATTAAGCAAGTGAGTAGATGTAGGTGAATAAATGAGATATATTTGACCCTAATATCGTTGGTATCTATTTTGGCAAAACTTATCCTAGTATTTTGAAAGTGGACTTAAGTGACTGCCGTTAAAAAAGTGAATTCTTTAAATATTACAAAAGAAAACAGAAAAACCCAATAGTAACTCATATTTGTAATAAAACTAATGATTTTAAATTTTAAAGAGGCAGGTTTGTCTCATGCATCAAGGTGTATTCGAAGTGGCTTGAGTTACAAGATTTTTTTTCGCTCCGATAATGATTTACGATAGAGTAATTAAGTATTTTGATTTGTTTGTAGATAAAGTAAATCATCTCATGCTGAGGTTTCCGAAGCGGACATGTTGTATTGGGGCGTTAGGTGTTAGAAGACGCTGGACATGTTGAAGTGGGCCGATAAGCTTTAGGGGACGCTGAGTGGGCGGTGAGATAACATAATCAACATACGATATTTTACCTAAAGTAATAATTATATTATACCTGATAAAACTGGTAATGGTTATTAAAATGAAATGAGATCTCATCAGGCACAAGGAAGTCATTAACTTGCAATGTATGAAGTAATTTTTTTTGTTTTTACTCTTTTACTCTTTTACGTGTTTCAGTCATTTTACTGCGGCCATGCTGGAGCACCGCCTTTAGTCGAAGAAATCGACCCCAGGACTTATTGTTTATAAGCCTAATAGTATTCTATCTGTCTCTTTTGCCGAACTGCTAGGTTTCGGGGATATAAACATACCAATATCGGTTGTCAGGCGATGGTGGGAGAACAAACACAGACACAAAGACAAAAACACACACAAGTGCATGCACACACACACACACACACACACACACGCGATATGCGTCTTTCAGCTTCCGTCTACCAAATCCACTTGCAAAGCTTTGGTCGCCCGAGGCTAGAATAGAAGACACTTTCCCAAGGTGCTACGCACTGGGACTGAACCCGGAACCATGTGGTTGGGAAGAAAGCTTCATACCACACAGCCACACCTGCACCTATTAATTTTTTTAAAATTTATCATTTCCCAGTTAAAAGTTTATACAATCTATTTTTAGAGTAAAATTTATAGATTATAATCCATGTTTAAGTTGGTTTAGTCATGATACATCCGTCGCTCGTCACTTAGGTTGGCGTTAGGCATAACAATTACTTAAAAAGGTGGGGGGCAATAAAAAAAAAAGGAAAAGAAAGAGATTAAGAACCACCGATTTAATGGTAGGAATACCAAGGCAAATTTCAAAGCATCTCTCAGCTTTACAAATTACTATTTTGAGGAAATTTGCCGTTATTTCAGAAATACACCTGAGTTGTGAATTGGAGTTCGTAAGGTAGATGGAAATATGATTTATTGAACTTTAAAACACTTGTTGGGTATTTTAGTATAATTTTAGGTGGCTGTGTGGTAAGTAGCTTGCTTGCCAACCACATGGTTCTGGGTTCAGTCCCACTGTGTGGCACTTTGGGCAAGTGCCTTCTATTTATAGCCTCGGGCCGACCAAAGCCTTGTGAGTGGATTTGGTGGACGGAAACTAAATGAAGCCCGTCGTATATATGTATATATATATATGTGTGTGTATATGCTTGTGTGTCTGTGTCCCCCCCAACATCGCTTGACAACCGATGCTGGTGTGTTTACGTCCCCGTAACTTAGCGGTTCGGCAAAAGAGACTGATAGAATAAGTACTAGGCTTACAAAGAATAAGTCCTGAGTCTCGATTTGCTCGACTAAAGGCGGTGCTCCAGCATGGCCTCAGTCAAATGACTGAAACAAGTTAAAGAGTAAAAAGAGTATGTTGCTGCAAACAGGCCGACGAGTTATTGTTTGTTTTTGTTATTTTTATACAACGAACACCCTCCCCCACCCCACCCCACTGTTAATTTGATGTTTCAATTGTTATTGTTGTCGTTCTTCCGCTTTCTTTCAATCATTCCAATCTCACTTTCTCTCGTTGACATGTCTTTTCTCTTTCCCTCCCAAGGTCAACCGACGCTTCTAGGCTGAGGCCTCTGCTCTTGTTATTTCCGTTTCTCTTCTTTCCTTTCTTTCTTTTCTTTCCTTCTTTCTTTCTTTCTTTTCTTTCCTTCTTTCCTTCTTTCTTTCTTTCTTTCTTTCTTTCTTTCTTTCTTTCTTTCTTTCTTTGTTTCTTTCTTTTTTCTTTTCTTTCCTTCCTTCTTTCTTTCTTTCCTTTTTTTTCTTTTCTTTCCTTCTTTTATCTTTCTTTCTATCTTTCATTTTCCTTTTCTTTCCTTCCTTCTTTCTTTCTTTCTTTCTTTTTTTCTTTTCTTTCCTTCTTCTTTTCTTTCTTTCTTTCCTTCGTTCTCTTGTTCTTTCGTTCTTTTCTCAGTCACCAGGCTAAACAAATTCTATCTGACGTTCTCATTCTATAGAACCGTGGAGCAAATCATTTTCTGAGGGAACCGTTTTTCATTCTGGCGTATGTATTTTTATCTTTATGTGATATACACGTATTTTTCGCTTTGGGTATTTTTAATAATTATCGTTTAATATGTTTTTCATTTTGTCTCATGTACAAGTTATGCTAGTGTATACCCATGCAGTATAAAAATAAAAAAATAAATATATAATACCGTTGATACCGTCCGATGGTGTGGTGCAACCATTAAGTGTCGAAATGGGGAAGCTATCAAATATGTAGCTGAAGAAGGGATATTCTTTGTTTATATAGTGTGTGTTTTTTGTTCTTCCCTTGTTGTCTGCGTCCGATGTCATCGTCTCCGCAAATCATTAGCAATTCTGTTTCTAATTCAAAGAATTTCATTGTTTTTTCATGCAAGAGTTTGTTAGAGATTTGAGAAGGCGCTATTTATGGTGGATGGTGGCTTTGCAAGAGGGTAGCTTAGTTTGGAACTTTATGATAGCTAATAACAACGCAAGGCACACACAAAAAGCAAAGACAAACGCACACACGCGCGCGCGCGCACACACACACACACACAATCACACGCATATACGTACGCAGAGACACGCACAGACACACAAATACACACACGTGTTCAAATAAGAGTTCTCGCCTGGAAATCGCAACGGCGTGAAACTCGTGTCACAAGATAATCATTCGTTTCAACATATATATATATATATATATATATATATATATATATATAAATGCGCTTTCCAGGCGATAACCCCTACTTGAACACGTGTGTGTGTTTGTGTGTGTGTACGTGTCTGTGCGTACGTGTGTGTGTGCATGTGTATGCGTATCTGTTCATAGTCTGAATTCCATTGTCGAATTCCAGCGTTCTGATAGCTTCAGATGGGTTGCTGTTGCCTCGTGATCGAATCCTTCATCTTCAAGCTCCTTTCTGACTTTTCCCACCAAAATTCTACTGACGTTGAGAAAGTTTGAAATCTTCTTGTTTGTCCTTCCGCGCCGGATTCCAAGGAGGACTCCATGCTTCTTCCACAAACAAGGGGCTCAACGTTTTTCATAGCCGATTATTCTGCAAATAATAATAATAATAATAATAATAATAATAAATGAAATGAAATAAAGCAGAAATGGTTATTGTTTTTAAGAAGAAAAAGAGCAACAACGAAAGTAAAAAAAACGCGTAAAATTAACAGTTGAACATTGCCAACGAATACCGTCCGCACGCTGTACACACACACACATCCGGTTACTTCAGCCATGTAACCATGCACGTACTTTTCTTGGACCCTTTTTTCCTTCTCCACACCTTTCCTCCTTCCTCTTTCTGACGAAGTCACGATCGAAACGTTATACACCTACACTTTTTCCAATCTTGTACTGAGCTAATACAACCCACGTGTACGTCCTTTTGACTTTTGTTGTTTTGTTATTATATAATAATTATTACTAATAATAAAGTTAGTGAGGAGATTGAGCGGATTATGCCACCCTCAAATGTAAGAAAAATACTGATGGTATAGCCACACCTAATCATCAAGTCGCGAGTTTGGAAGGCGTTGAAAGGGTAGGTAGATTCCGCCCTTACATACGTAAGAGGTCTGAAAATAATGATTTGGTCTGGTATAATGTTCCCTTCAACTGTACCATATCCACCAACATATATAAGAAATTTATGGCAATTTTAGAAAAACCTTCCCTGCTTCCCATAGATATAATACAATATTTTCCTGTAAGGCAGTTAGAATCTCGTATTCTACCCTCCCCAATATAGGTACCATCATAGCCAGGTTAAACAGAAAGAATATAAAATCGGCAAGAGGAGTTAATAATAATATTATTATTGTCAACACTAGTTTAAATCCCTACAATGAGAATAATATTAATGGTGTTGTAGGAATTAGGAACAACAGAACTAACACATCTAATATGTACTATTTAGACTTTGACTTAGAAGTTTATACTAGCACAGGGATTACTGACGCAATGCCTGTTGATGCTGAGATGAATTTAAATGATACTACAGTTGAAAGAAATATAAACAATAACAGAAATAAAAATAACACAGATGATAGTAGTAGTAGGACTAATAATAATAATGATAATAATAGTAACAATGATAGGAATATCAATAATATTAATAGTAGTAATGCTCTTGGTTGCAATTGTAGAGGTAAATCCCACTGCCCGTTATTAGGCCGATGTCTGATCCAAAACGTAATTTATAAATGTACAATCATAACTGAGGCTGGTAACTTTATACATATAGGATGTTTGATAAAACTGAAAAAACGTATCACTAACCATTTTTCATCTTTTAGACTCAAACATAAAGCCAATTGTACGTCCTTATCTAGCAAGATTTGGGAACTGAAGGAAAGCGGGATCCAATTTAGCCTTAAATGGGATATAATACGGAGAGTGCAGCCTTATAGAGATAGTCGATACGGATGCGAACTGTGCTCTATGGAAACTTATGAGATTTTTAAGTATAGGGACAAGAACAACCTGATTAATAATAGATTGGACCTAAGGGTATCATGCATGAATAGCGTCACCCGTACATTTAATTATTTTCGAAACTAATGATTATAGGTGCCGTACTTGAACTTTGATGTGGAAATTAATTTTGGTGTCGGATCCGTTATAAATTTATCCTCCAGTATTAAATATAATAAAATCACGGGATATTATGTTATATGATGAATTAAATTGCATTGCATATCTTATGAGCTATATGTTGTGGTATGTGGTGTGCTATATGTAATACTATCCCATGATAACCCCTACCTAGTTAGTCTGACTTCATCCTATTTTGGTGATTACACTATTTTCCTTTCTATGATGTTCTACCCCACTGATCTTATTATGTATATTTGTAGTGACTTTATGTAAGTAAGTCTCCTCTCTACTAAATTATATACCTCCTAGAAACTATAAAATCATATATAAAATAGCACCTGTAACATTACAACTTATAAAAATCTCTTCAGTCTGAATACCTTTAACTGCCCACACTACATCTATACTTACTAACCCCTCTTTTAGCGTTACCTTTATCTCTTCCCTACCTCAAATGTTAATCCCTTGTCTCTTTAAATGTAGGTTATACGTATTTCTTATTATTTTCTATAAATTCGTATTATTTTGTTTTCTTATTTTGATATCTTTACCTATCAACCTCTTATCCCTTATAAACTTATTACTGTTCTTAAATATATACTTTTCAGTTACTTAAGTCTATGCGAGATGGTTTTACTATATCCATATAAACGGATAAATATTTGTGTATGTGTATGTATGCATGTGTGCACATATAAATATGTGTGTATCAGCACACATCTTTATTTTTTTTTCTGATTCATGGCTTAAAATTAATATATAGATAACATGTTTATCTTTCCAGTTATTCCACATGTAAATGCCCTGAGCAATCTTTATACATGAATGGATATTAAATTGATTCTATGTAATCTTTCCTTTTTAATGTTTATAATTGATATATACGCAGATTTTACTTATTTTGGTTATGATATCATTAATGAAAATCTTAAATTTTATTTCTATGCAACATAATATTGTTTATAAACAATCACCCATAGTGCCCCAAGATAAATAAAATTCCTCCGTATTAAAATCTTAGGTGTTTTAGCGTCTTAACCCTTTAACTGGTAATTAACACCATGATTTAAAGTCTTCCCCTACCTACCTTTTTTAAAGACAGTTACTTTATATCTCCTAATGTCTTCTTTCCTCCCTGAGGAAAAGGGATACATATGACAATATTTATGACCATACCTAGCCATGAGCTGTCAACTCACTCGTGCCTATTATTCAAAACAGATAGTCTTCTAGTCTTAGATTTAGTAGTTGATAAAGAGATAAATGAATTAGAAATGAATTACAATCCTTTACAACATTATAACCCCAATGGGCTTCATGCGATTCTTGGAAGTGTAGTCTATTCTTAGCTATAATAGCAACAACATGAATTTCTTCCATCTTCTGGCTCTGTTATAGTATTTG
>NC_042999.1:5365275-5397984 GCF_006345805.1 Octopus sinensis | reverse complement strand
TTTGTCTGTCCTTGTTTGTGCTCTCTGTGTTTAACCCCTTGTGGGTAGTAAAGAAATAGGTATTTCGCCCGTGGTTACGTTCTGAGTTCAAATTCCGCCGAGGTTGACTTTGCCTTTCATCCTTTCGGGGTCGATTAATTAGGTACCATTCAAGTCCTGGGGTCGATGTATTTGACTTACCCCTCCCCACAAATTTGAGGCCTTGTGCCTCCAGTAGAAAGGATTATTCTTATTCCTTCGTGACACAGTGTAGGTAAAAATGCACTGGTCTTTAGTCATCTGTCAAGCCACAATAAAGACATCTGACGGATAATACTTTCCTTAAGATGTGCGCTGTGCCCAATAAGGCTGCTTTTTGCAAGACATCAACCTTACATTGGATTTCCAGTTGCCTTAAGAAGTCTTGAAGTTTCAATGGGATTGAATCCAGCGCTTCGATCACCACTGGTATCACTTTTACATTACCCTCTCGCATTCCATACAGTCTTACCATTTCCACTTTCAATTCGGGAGTACTTGGTGATTTTTTTCAACCTCTTTCCTCACAACATTCATGTCATTTGGCTCCATCAATGATCTGACAATATTTGTCTCTCTTATTCAATATGACAATATCCGGCCGACAGTGTTCGATTACACGATCCGTCTGAAAATCATAGTCCCAGAGAATCGTTACTTTTCCATCCTCCTACATAATTTTACTTGGTATATGTTCATACCAGTTCTCTGCATTTACGGCATAAGAGCCAATGAAGATATACACACACTTTATCGTGGCGGCGCTTGTATTCCTTTTGTGCAAGGCTCTCACATTCACTTATCAAGTGGGTCACATTTTCCACACTCTTTCCACAGAGTCTGCATTTCTGGGTGTCAGAAATTTGGCATAACTGAAGATTCCTGCTTTCCTCCCCGACTTTGGTTGATCATAACTTCCAGAAAAATGGATATTTTTTAATGAAATTTTCTACGAATATGTGTTATATCATGTAGATTCCGAATATACAGACGTTTATGGGGGAAAGTGTTTTAGGAGGGCGTCGGATGGGGAATTTCGGAAATTTCACCGGAATCCACTTCAATTCGTCTTAACTTTCAAGAAAATGGATATTTTTGTGCGTTTGTGCATCCGTAGATTTCTACGACACACACACACACACATACACACACACACACACACATATATACACACATGTTTGTAATTAAAAAAGTTCAAATGTTCAATATCATGTTTTATTATAGGGATTATGTAACCAATTACACTTTACACTTCTATATTTAACTGTGCGTGTGTATTCCTTATGTTTGTTTCTGGTGTCTTCTGCCTTTCTATTAGAAATGTTTATCCGGGAATTTACTTAAAGTGAAAAAAAATCGTATGCAACAGATAAGTCGTCTTAATAACATATTTCTGTGTACCAGTCATTTAGCTGTTATTTTTAGCATAACGTGTTTTCTGGTGAGGGCTTCATTTGCCTTCATTCCTTGTTTGTTGCTTCAGCAGAAATTTACGGATGCACAAACGCCCAAAACGGAGGAAATGAAACAAATATGGACGACTTGTTCCCCGAGAAAAATAATCTTGTGGCTAGTAGGCCCGCGCTCTTAACCACTACGCCATATACCATATGGCGTAGAGGTTAAGAGCGCGGGCTACCATTCCTAAGATTCCGAGTTCGATTCCAGGCAGTGACCTGAATAATTATTATAATTTTTCATTTTTTTTTCATTTTCTTGTTTCAGTCATTCGACTGTGGCCATGCTGGAGCACCGCCTTTAGTCGAGCAAATCGACCCCAGGACTTATTCTTTGCAAGCCTAGTACTTATTCTATCAATCTCTTTTGCCAAACCGCTAAGTTACGGGGACGTAAACACACCAGCATCGGTTGTCAAGCGATGTTGGGGAGGGGAGCAAACACAACACACAAACATACACATATATATACATATATACGACGGGCTTCTTTCAGTTTCCGTCTACCAAATCCACTTACAAGGCTTTGGTCAGCCCGAGGCTATAGCAGAAGACACTTGGCAAAGGTGCCACGCAGTGGGACTGAACCCAGAACCATGTGGTTCGTAAGCAAGCCACTTACCACACAGCCACTCCTACGCCTATATAATAATAATAATAATAATAATAATAATAAATAAATAATAATAATAATAATAATAACATCGAAAAATACCTTAGGAATGAGAACCCAGGTTCGAAATTTCCCCAAGACACCTGATGAAGGCTGGAGGGTATATCAGCTGAAACGTGTTAACAACAAACAAGATGAGGACAAATATCCGTCAAATGTAAATAATGTAAATAAGGTAATCTTTATGTCCAACTAAGGATGGATGCATTGTTAAAACACCGAATACTGCGTTGTTAGGTTATTAGCTTTGAGAGATCCCTTCATATAGGCACTTGGTGCATAAAACCGCATACATAGACCATAGCAGACGAAATTCATCTGGCATGGCCACCGGAATTCAAACTGCTTTGTTAAAAAAAAATAATTAAAAAATCTGTGAGCGGGACTGAACAGATCCCAATTCCCATATCACTTGATTTCGTTCTATTGGAACCCAGTGTAAACACCGGTCGCCGCATGCCAGCCAAATCTCACTGCTACGATATGAAGAATTTCAGCCTCTTTTCAGACGCTGTTTCGCAAATAGCCAGCAGCTAACTAAAAATTAATTATTCTGAATTTCGTCTGTTACACTCTATATGTATAGTTTTATGCACGAAGCGCCGACAAAAGAGGATCTCTTGAGGCTAATAACGTAGTATTCGGTGTTCCAACAAGGCAGCCGTGTTAAGTTGGATATAAAAATTATCTTTTGGTATTAAATGTAGAAGGTTAGCATCTGAACCGAGTCGAGAGATTAGTATAGCAGTGATGTTCTGGTGATCTGAAGAGCTTGCCTTCTACATCTGCATTGATTTGTAATTGTAGAATTGTAATGGGCAACGTGTAGCATATACATTGGTGCTGAGATGTAGAATAACTTAGGCTTCCCAACCACATGGTCCCGGGTTCAGTCCTACTGCATGGCATCTTGGGCGAGTGTCTTCTACTATATAGCCTTGGGACAGCAAAAGTCTTGAGTGGATTTGGTAGACGGAAACTCAAAGAAGCCTGCTGTATATATGATATATATATGTGTGTGTGTGTGTGTGTGTGTGTGTGTGTGTGTGTGTGTGTGTGGTTGTGTGTATGTGTGTGTGTGTGTGTGTATTCGGAAAAAGAGACTGATAGAATAAGTACCAGGCTTACAAAGAATAAGTCCTGAAGTCAATTTATTCGATTAAAACATTTTAAGGCGGTACTCCAGCATGGTCACCGTCAAATTTTTCATATTCTTTCTGAAAAGTTGCAACTGGGATTTCAGAATGATACCCGCTCTCTCCGGCAGTGGGCCCCGATACTGCGTTGTATCAGAATAGAATAGAATAGAATTTATATGTTTCTTGTGACTAGGAACATGATTCCAACTGATTTTAAATAGAGCCAGTGTCGGTAAATATATCAAATTATAAAACCATCGACAGAAAAAAACTTTAGACGAGAAAACTATTGTCAGCAAATATTTCACCTGCTCTGCTTTGTTTGGTGATGGAATTTCCTTTCAATATTGTTCCTGAATTCGTTTTGTTAGTGTCACAGAAATTGTATTCTACATTCTTTAATAAACAGACGGAAATCAATAATATTCTATATACAAAATGTGGTTCTGGCCAAGACTCTTTACAGACTCCGGTAGGTCTGCAAATATATGTGTGTGTGTTGTGCGTTGTGTGTGTGTGTGTGTGTGTGTGTGTGTGTGTGTGTGTGTGTGTGTGTGTGTGTGTGTGTGTGTGTGTGTGTGTGTGTGTGTGTGTGAGGTGATATCTACCTCTATAAGTAGTAGGAACTTATTAAACATCATGAGTGTTCTGAGTTCTAGACCGCTTGAATACCTGGAAAAAGAAATGATGAAAGATCATTGCCGACATTAAGATTAAGTCCTTAAGTGTGTAATCCTCCAGGGTTACCATCAACAGACTTACACTTCTGTTTTGATAAGTTCTTAGCGTCGGTAGAGTGAGAGTAGGTTCTCTACAAGCCGAATAAGCGATGCAGGTTCGACTCCAGATGAACTATTTCATTCTTTTATCTACCATGTATCTGCAGATTTCAAATGTAGTCGATTGCCTGGTCATGGATGGACTCTACTTGCATATTACATAGAAATTTAACAGTAATGTCTCACTTGCCTGTTTGATGAAGATGTTTCGGGACATAATCTTTTAAAACTTAAAAAATTCCTACATTGAATTTTAACGATATTTGCCTAACGGATATAAAAGTAGTTGTTAAGATGTTCATGCATTTCCATGAAGTTACATAAGGCGCAGATGTGACTGTGTGGTAAGAAGTTTGCTTCTCAACTATATGGTTTCGGGTTCAGACCCACTACGTGACACCTTGGAAAAATGTTTTCTAATACAGCCTTGGGCCAACCAAAAGCTTGTGGGTGGATTTAGTAGATCAAAACTGAAAGAAGCCCGTCGTACAATATATATACATACATGTAAAATTTAAAATCGGATAAAATCTTTATAAGAATTTATCAAGTAGTCAGCGTGAAAAACCTGATAAGGGGAAAATTATAATTATTCCCTTTAAATATTACCTTTAAATTCATTTATATTAAAGGCATTAATACACATAATTATTCCCTTTAAATATATTTATTTCTATTAAGGGCATTATTATGGTGGTTTTAACTTTAAAAGTCCCTCATAGCGTGAGGCATTTATCTGTATTAATGCCCTTAATATAAATCCATCCATAAATACATATGTATACGTATATATATGCATGCATGCATGTATGTATGTATGTATGTATGTATGTATGTATGTATGTATGTATGTATGTATGTATGTATGTATGAGAGTATGTGTGTTTGTGTTTGTCACACTACCGCTTCATAACCGGTGTTGATGTGTTTACGTCCCGGCAATTGAGCAGTTCGGAAAAAGACCCCAATAGAATAAGTGCCAGGCTTTACTAAAAAAAAAATTTTTTAAAGAAAGAGAGAGAGAGAGACAAATAACAAGTACTGGTTTCAATTCGTTCGATTAAAATTCTTCAAGGCGGTGCCCCAGCATGGCCGTAGTCTAATGGCTGAAACAAATAAAATATAAAGCCATGTGTTCGATATGAATTATCTATATCCAGAAACCTAACCATATCGTCACTTTAGTTCACACAGAAGTTGGTCTCTTCTGTCCGGCCGTTGCCAACAACTCGAAGTACGACAGGAACAGAATTCTGAAAAATAAAAGGAAAATATGTTCTTGGGTGTGGTACATATTCAGAATAACTCTCATGAAGTTTCAAGAAGAATATCTCAACGTTTCTTTTAAGTAAACCAAAACTTTGATCGTGGATATTTGCGTTTCAATATTGAAACATTACCAGGGCGGTGAGCTGGCAGAATCGTTAGCATGCAGAATCGTCTGCCTTTACGTTCTGAGTTCAAATTCCGCCGAGGTCGATTTTGCCTTTAATCCTTTTCGGAGTCAATCAATTAAGTACCAGTTCCGTACTGGAGTTGACCTAATCTACTGGCCCCCTCCCTCAAAATTTCGGTCCTTGTGCCTAGAGTAGAAAAGGATATTGAAACATTACCCAAACTTCCCGATTTGAGAAATTAATTGGAAGAGAAACGGAATTCCCTTTACTAGCTTGTTTACCATAAACTTTACATATTTAAGTTGTTGCTTTTCTTTTATAATTCCCCCAACAGGAGAGACCAACTTCTGTGTGAACTAAAGTGACGATATGGTTAGGTTTCTGGATATAGATAATTCATATCGAACACATACCTTTATATTTTATTTGTTTCAGCCATTACACTACGGCCATGCTGGGGCACCGCCTTGAAGAATTTTAATCGCACGAATTGAAACCAGTACTTGTTATTTTGTTTCTCTCTCTCTCTCTCTCTCTCTCTCTCTCTCTCTCTCTCTCTCTCTCTCTCTCTCTCTCTCTCTCTCTCTCTCCCTCTCTCTTAGTAACGCCTGACACTTATTGTAAGGGGTCTTTTTCCGAACTGCTCAATTTCCGGGATGTAAACACATCAACACCGGTTATCAAGTGGTAGTGTGGGACAAACACAAACACATACTCTCATATACACATATGTATGTATATATATATATATATACATACACATATGTATGTATATATATATATATATATATATATATATATTATATATATATATATATACATATATATATATATTTTTATATAATATATGGAGAATTCACAAAAAAAGCAAAAGACGAAGACAGTGTTAGACAAGAAACAGATGTATTAGTCTGTTCTCAGACATTTGTTAGCAGGAGCTAATCCTTACAGGGTCTAATTTCTATCCCAACCTTTTCCTTGAAATGATGGTAAAACGTAAATATATAGTCATTTTACATACGCTTAGTCTTTTACTCTTTTACTTGTTTCAGGCATTTGACTGCGGCCATGCTGGAGCACCGCCTTTAGTCGAACAAATCGACTCCAGGAGTTATTCTTTGTAAGCCTAGTACTTATTCTATCGGTCTCATTTGCCGAACCGCTAAGTTACGGGGACGTAAACACACCAACATCAGTTGTCAAGTGATGTTGGGAGGGGACACAGACACACAAACGCACACACACACACACATTCACACACACACACACATTCACACACACACACCACACACACACGCATATATATATATACGAGGGGCTTCTTTCAGTTTCCGTCTACCAAATTCACTCACAATGTTTTGCTCACTCCGAGATTATAGCAGAAGACACCTGCCCATGCTGTCACGCGTTAATTACAATTTTGTTATCCTCAAGTACAATTAATAAAACAAGGGAAGCAGTCGTTCGCAATATTTTTTGCTAAATTATTCATTTTAGAAATATAGATTTAAAAAATTTTCCATGTGAAATTTGTAATTCTACATTTGGTTTCCCAATGTGCCACGAAATAGAGATTGGGAAGCCTTATGTTTCCCGTCTCTACTTAGCTATACAATATAAACTGATTTTTTTATTAGCCACAAGGGGTTATACACAGAATGGGACAATACAAACAAGACAAACATAAACTCGGGGAACTTAAAATATAAGAAGAAGATGAATTCAGACGAAAAAATTAAAGAAAACGAATGAAAATATGAAAAGATATAAATGAGGCACGATGCCCACTCGAACCCCGAAGTCGAGTGGTTACATTTCGACAATTTTTTTTTTTCCTCCTTCATAAAAGAATTTCACAAAAATTACCATTGAATTTTTCTTTTTAGTCTCTCATAGTCCATTATGGTAGGTGAGCTTTCATGTAGCCGACACCATTTCACCAGTTTTATGTTCTTTGCAAAACCCTCCATGAATTTGTCGTAACTCTCCCCAGCTAACAAAATGCCGCCATCATTTGAGTCAATATAAACATGGTGACGTGATATTTCGTTGTGTTTTGTTACAAATGAAATCATTCAAGTAATAAAATATTTCGACATTTTCTTCCCTGGAATATTGTAAACTCTGAGATCGATAATCTCTTAAACATGTAGATCGATAATCTCTTAAACATGTAGACCACGTCAGCCAGGTTGGAGGAAAACGTTACAAATTAACTTTCATAATCCATTTAACCTTCAAATGCATTTTCTCTTCAGATATTTTATTTCAAAAAGAAACCCGCCGGAGTTAATTGTTTTGCTTTATTGTTGCGGATTTTCTAACGAGATAATCGAAATGAAATAAAATTGTATTTTAAGAAGAGATTTTGAATTTCCAAACAGAATTTATGAAGATCCATCCAGAACGTTGGGTTTTGAAAAATTAATGGGCCGAAAGTTTTCTTTTAGGTTGGGGATTTAATCCCAACATTTTCACGGCTATTTTGTCGAGATTCAGTAATTTTATATATCGTTGAAGCAAAATTTAGTGATAAAGTCAAAATAATCTCGTCTGTTTCCGACTGATTGACATTAACGTCTTACTCACAGACGGCTGAATGCTATATTTATATCGACGAATTTTCCATAATCGATAAAACATTCAAAGAGCGAAATATCTAAGGAATTATTCTGATGTTATGGTTTCATAGTTACAAGGTTTGCTATTGAAACTACTTAGACATTGGAAATGTTCGTTTACAATTATTTATTCATGTCTGGTTTGTTTGAAATAAATTAACTGCTGAAATTTCGTCTACTGTTATAAGACATCGACAAATTATAGGTTTACTATATAAACCAAGGTGCAACAGACGACAGATATATATATTAATATCAACAACTAAAATCATTTTATAAATAAAAACTGTAGAGACATATTTTAAACGTTAGATGACGACACACTTTATCCAAAAGAAAATCGTTCCTCCTTTGAAGAAATAATATATATATATATATATATATATATATATATATATATATATATATAAATGTATTACATTACATCCCAAGTTGATAATTTCCTCAATTGGTTTTTTTTAGGAAACACAATAGTCTTCGTTTGTAGTTAGCTCGCTATTTTTTTGTATTACTGAATTATTAAAAAGCTAACGTTTGCCGCTAACGGCAACAAATCAATAAACGAGCAACAGAAAATGGCCGTAAATAATACGAAGAAATAGAAACGATAGCGGGAGGAAGCTGTAGGAAGATAAATAGAAGAGAAAATTAGAGTGGGCGATGACTAACGAAATGATGAGGCGGAAATTCGCGAAAGATATCTCCAGTGAAATATTTATCAAAGATACGAAAACACAATGACATTTTCAACGGTGTTTTTCTAATCACGAACATTTGGCATGTTTTCTTTCATTTGTCTCGGTTCCTGCATAGAAACAGACGAAATCTACGCAAAAGACTGCTTTACTTTTTCTAGGTCGCTTTCACAATGTATGGCTTCGATTCACTTCAAATCATTTACATTTTCATGGCCACAGCAGATTTTACGTAATTAGCGAAGGATGATTAAAAAAAGTGATAGGTCTTTTCATATATATATATATATACACGGTATATTATTAGTAGTCAATAACGTATCATCATAAAACTATATTTTAAATGTATGTGGAATATATAATTATACTGTTTCCAAATCGTATTATGTACAAAGTAAAGAATACTTGATATGAATATATATATAAACATTTTTATGTATGTAAGTATGTATGTATGTATGTATTTATTCAGCAATGCGTGCATACATCTTTCTCTTCTGTATTTAATCATTTAAATTATTCCTCTGAAGAAGGAGCTAGTTTCTCACATTCTCCTAATCTATTCTTTGCTTTATTTGATAAGCCCAGTCACGCAACATCGTCAAAACAACTCGCATCTTTATTTGTTATAATGTGGGTTTTTCCCCGCTCGAGTTGCTCTAAATCCAACTTTGACCTTATAGAATATTATTTTTCAAATTTCTTTTTCATTTCTTTTCCCTTGAACTTATATTTGTTTCCATTTTCACTCTATATTTACATTTCTATTCTCTGTTCCAATCTCTTTAATTACTTGCTCGTCTGGTAATAACCTCACATGGCAACTTTTCTACTCCGTAAAATGAAAATCCGTGCTTCTTCTCCGAAATCTTCCCCCGTATCGATACTAAATATACGAATTACAACTCCTTGACATTCGCTCTTTTCTTCCATATTAAGAGGTTCCATGAATAGGGGATGATTCATTTTAGACTATTTTCTAAGATATAATCAACTGCAACTTTCCGTAAAATCAGCGTTAAAAGTATCATACCCACAACGAACAATAGAGATGATAAACTGTCTCCTTGGCAGACTCCTCTCTATTTCAACTTCTCCCTGTAACTTATTTGATGGCTTGTGTTCTCATTAATAGTTTTGTATCCAATGGAGCCAGTGAAAATTATCCACTCCAAATAACTTGGAGCGTTCTTTTATCCACGAACTAGCAGTATCACCCGGCGTTGCTCGGGTTTGTTTCGACCCTTTAGAATTGGAAGTAACTTTTGCATTATGTAGCTTGTTATTCTCTTTAAGTGAACATTTTTCTGGTTGAAATACACCGAAAAATGGCGACACAGCAGTCAAAAAATCGTAAAAAATAGAGATTTTCATAGAAAAAAAGCACCATTTTGATGTAAATAATTTTTGGTGTTAATATGGTCCGATTTGAATTTTTTTCTTCTACGGACGGAAGAGCAAGCCTTCTTCTATCTTACTCTCAATTTTTGTCAACTTGCGCCGCAGGGTCTCGGAGGAGATAGTGTTAGTTGAAGGCTACCAAACCTGCCATGCACAGACAACTTCAGCTTTATATAGAGAGATGAAGAACCAAATCAAACACTTTTCCGTAATCTATTCCGGCTACAGCCGAGTTCTAATGTCTTCTCTCACAATATCTTATTAGAACTTGATTTTTAGTCCCAATGCTTTATCTATGACAGTCCATTTATTTCTCTACCAATAAATTTTCAGCTTTAATAAGTACGTATTAACTGCAAAATTAAGTCAACAGCTTTCTCATCAAAGGAAGGTCAATGAGCGACAATTATCAACACATTTTCCCTTTGATTCGTCTTTCATCCATGCGGGCATCTTATTCTGACAGCTTATTCAGTTCCACAAATGTTCTTTCATGCATCAATTTGAATGTTTTAACCAACATATTTGAACATGAGCAAGGGCTGGAGTTTTACCAAATGACAATTTTGTTACACCACCTGTAAAATGTATTCATTTTCATGCTTAAAGATTTTCATACTATTCCCAAGTGATTTCAACCATTCGCATCGTATTCATTTTTTTTTTCTTTATTCCAAATTTTCCCCCAGAACTTCTTTCTTGTACACTTGGTACCTCACGTTGGTAACTTACATATTTCCGTAGAACTCCTTATATATTCTTTATTAGCCATCCGAGTTCAAATTCCGCCGAGGTCGACTTTGCCTTTCATCCTTTCGGGGTCGATAAATTGAGTACCAGTTGCGTACTAGAGTCGATCGAATCGACTGGCCCCCTCCCCCAAATTTCGGGCCTTGTGCCTAGAGTAGAATAGATTCTGTATTAACCATATTCAATCTAGGATTATCGCTTTATTGGTTTAATCTTTATTCATGTCTTTCTGTTTAAAACTCGCGTTACATCACGTTACATTCAAAGCACTTAAAATATTATTTTTCCCTCTAAAATATATCGTTGAAGCATTTACTAGCGAGACAGGCCATTATGCTTTACCAGGCTAATACTCTACTCTCTCTCTCTCTCTCTCTCTCTCTCTCTCTCTCTATCAATTAATCTATCTATCTATCTATCTATCTATCTATCTATCTATCTATCTATCTATCTATCTATCTATCTATATATATCTTGCCCCTCTCTCTCTCTCTATCTATCTATCTATCTATCTATCTATCTATCTATCTATCTATCTAGCTATCTATCTATCTTGTCCCCCCCTCTCTCTCTCTTTCTCGCTCATTGATTATACACAACCCTCAACAGATAACTCTATGGTTTGTCCTTTTTTAACTGTTTAACTGACTTTTCCCCATTGTTTAAAATTCTTGGAATTTTATATGAAGTTGTAAGCTCTTTAAAAAGAGCCACAATATTCCCCTAAAATATCTCGTTCAAGAAAGCTGGAGGTAGCTATCGGGGCAGGCCATTTCGTTTAAGCAAGTGCATGTATGTGTGACAGCCCTCGTTCTTGGTTGAGTGTACAATTCCAGCAGCCCAGCTCAAAGGTGAGTGGGGACGTGGGTGCAACATAACAAAGGGGAATAATCAGGACAAAAATCCGTAACTAACAGCAACGGGAAACCGGTTCAACGCGAACATGGTCGGCTCGTTAGCGACTGAATTCGTAATCCCCACCGAGATTGGACAAGAGATTGGAAGGAGGGAAATTTGGAGACATACTGCGATGTGAAAAGAAAAATTCTTTAAAGTGCGGATGAATTCAGCGTGTGTCCTATTGATGTTGTTGAAATTCCAATGAAGGAACCTTGGATCTAGATTAGAAACCGACTCTTTCCCTATTGTCAGATAAAGGGGAAACAGTCAAATCATTGATGGAGATGTTACTGGGAAATACACACATATATACATACATACTTTGTATCATTTTAGCTTTCGAATGATGCCACCCCGCTAGCTAGGCGAGCAGACCAACAATTATCCATGCACATACACACCCCGATCGGAAGACTAGTCCGTCACAGGTTAAGCCTTTTACAGCCGAGGAGACTGGAACAACGTGAAAAGGTGTATTTTGCTCAAGAACAAAACGCACCGCTCGATCCGGGATTTGAACCCTCGATCTAGCGATCGTGATTGCAACACCCTAACCACTAGGCTATATATATGTAAATTTGTAAATTAAAGAATGTATGCAATAGAAAAGGTAAAGTAAAACTACATATGTTTCCAAGCTAAATTTAACATGCTTTACATAACTTGTAACATAAAAACACCCTTTAGTTTTTCCTCAGATCTAATTAACTGCAGTTGTTTGTATCGCTGCAAGGGGAAGAGTGAATGATTCACTAATAATAAAATAGTAGATGCAAATAGCAGATCAAATAACCAATGAGATTCATTGCCAACAGGGAGACACTATTTGATTGGAGAACGCAGGAAGTGTTTACAGATGTGAATTAACTAAGGGAGAAAGAATCTGGGTATAGGAGGAAAGGGCAGCGGAGATAGCAAAAATGAACACGGGAGGTAAGAAGGTTTAGAAAGGCGGCGAGCTGGCAGAAGCGTTAGCACGCCGGGCGAAATGCTTAGCGGTATTTCGTCTGCCATTAAATATTAAATAAGTACCAGTTACGCACTGGGGTCGATATAATCGACTTAATCCATTTGTCTGTCCTTGTTTGTTCCCTCTGTGTTTAGCCCCTTGTGGGTAGTAAAGAAATAGGTATTTTGTCTGCCGCTACGTTCTGAGTTCAAATTCCGCCGAGGTCGACTTTGTCTTTCATCCTTTCGGGGTCGATTAAATAAGTACCAGTTACGCATTGGGGTCGATATAATCGACTTAATCCGTTTGTCTGTCCTTGTTTGTCCCCTCTGTGTGTAGCCCCTTGTGGGCAGTAAGGAAATAAGAAGGTTTAGAAACAGGGCAATAAACTCAGCCTTTTGGCGCCGAAGAAATAGTGAAAGACAAGTGGAAGAGAAGGAAAATTAGAAAATACAGGATTTGGCGTCACCGTTAAGAGAATCAATTGACAGCCACAGGCATCGAAATGCTGTAAATATTAAAATGTATAAAGAATAAATAAATAAACGAAAACCCCAAAAAAAAATGTTGGTGCGTAAAAAATACAAAAACTACGCACAAAATGAAAAAACAATTGCGTGGGCGTATATAAACACATACATAAAATGTATTAAAAAAACATAAAAAATATATTATATTAATACTTTTTAAAATATAAAGCATTTGAAAATTAGAAAATGGTTTCAACGAAAATAAAATAAGAAGGCTCAGAGAAAATATGTAAACATGGAGCAATCCTGCAAAATGTATGTGTAAAAGTGTGCAAACGTATATACGATTATAAGTAGGAGTAAAAATGAAATATATCGATATTGATCAATAGAAATAAAATAAAAGAAGAAATGTTTCCTTCTCGAGCCACGCCAGGCTCGTAAGCGCCGGTTTACCGGTTTCAATGGCGTTTGATATTCCCCACCTGGATGGGACACTAGGGTTGCTGCTTTGGTGTTAGGGTAAGGTGTTAGAAGTGGTGACATAATAAAGGTGGAGGTTTCAAATCTCTGCCAGGAAGTTCATTTCGGGCGTTGTGAGTGTTTATTGAGCGAAAACACCTAAAGCTCCACGAGGCTCCGGCAGGGGATGGTGGTGATCCCTGCTGTACTCTTTCACCACAACTTTCTCTCACTCTTACTTCCTGTTTCTGTTGTACCTGTATTTCAAAGGGCCGGCCTTGTCACTCTCTGTGTCACGCTGAATATCCCCGAGAACTACGTTAAGGGTACACGTGTCTGTGGAGTGCTCAGCCACTTACACGTTAATTTCACGAGCAGGCTGTTCCGTTGATCGGATCAACCGGAACCCTCGTCGTCGTAACCGACGGAGTGCTTCCAGGGACACTAGTCTGTCGCAGGGTTATTTCTTTTTGTCAGCTGAGTGAACTGGAGCAACGTGAATTGAAGTGTTTCGCTCAAGAACACAATGCATCACCTGGTCCAGGAATCGAAACCTCAATCTTACGATCATGGGTCCAATACGTGCAAGTGGCTAAGCACTCCACAGACACGTGTACCCTAAACGTAGTTCTCGGGGGAGATTCAGCGTGACACAGAGAGTGACAAGGCCGGCCCCTTGAAATACAGGTACAACAGAAACAGGAAGTAAGAGTGAGAGAAAGTTGTAGTGAAAGAGAACAGCAGGGTTCGCCACCCACCCCCTGCCGGAGCCTCGTGGAGCTTTAGGAGTTTTCGCTCAACATACACTCACAACGAAACAGCGATCCTACGACCGCGAGTCCGCTGCCGTAACTACCGGGCCATTGCGCCCCCACCCCACATATATATATATATATATATATAGAGAGAGAGAGAGACACACACACACAATACTCCTACTTCTACAACTACTTCTACTACTACTACTACTACTACTACAACTGCTACTTCTACCTAGTACCACTCCCTCAATTACCCTCACCCCCTTGTAACCTGCCTTCACCTATTCTACTTAAACATCTCAAACTTACCCCACCTTACCCATACAATGGCCATTCTTCAAGTACTCTTCTTGTTATTTCCAGCAATGGCTCTGACGAAAGTAGCATTGATTTTCTTAAGTCGTTCAATTTGCCTCAATCGATCAATAGACCAACTGAGTAAATGTAATGCACCTATAATGACTACTGGAAACAGCTCTAAGCCAAATTTGCTCCAATAAAGGAATTATATGTAATGACCATTACTTTTAACTTATATATATATATCAGAAAAAACCCCACCTTTTATCAATTCAATAATGAAAAATTAAATTTTACCATCTAGAAAAATTACGTGTCGTTATTCTTCCCAATATATACGTTTTATTTATTATTTTGCACATTACTTAATCAATGTTATATGTTTTATCTTATATTTAATCTTTCTATAAGATGTAAGTTTTCTAGATGGTATAATTTAATTTTTCATTATTGAATTGATAAAAGGTGGGGTTTTTTTTCTAATTTATATATATATATATATTATATTTGGTAAAATTTGATTTAGTATTTTTAAATTGAATTTTTCCCTGTAAGTTTGGAATAATATTCCCTCATATTATTATTATTATTATTATTACTTTTTTTTTTCTTCTTTCAAATTTGCTTCCATTTCTTGCCGAGTGTCTTCCCGACTCCTAGGGCAAAGAAACTCATAGCATACATGGTAGGCCATTAAACCAACTCAGTAGTTCGTTCATTTTTTTTTCTTTTTTTTTTTAAAGTTAAATTAAATTAAAATACATGAGCAGCAACAGTTCTCACATCGACAATGCTCTTCTCAATACGTGTGATGTACCATTAAGACAATCTTTTGCACTTCTTGCAGGATGGTAAGCCAGGGATCATTCTCATATAAATTTCGGTTCCCTTCTTGATCATTCCTAGTGCTCCTATATTATTATTATTATTATTATTATTATTATTATTATTATATAACTATATATATATAATATAGATAATAATATATATATATTAATATATAATATATATATATATATATATAATATTATGTGCAAGATTTTTATGAATAGGTTTTATTATATTTTATTTTATTTTTTTTTTTTGTTTTTCTTTTTTGGGATATGTTGTTGAACAGATATTGTTATATTTCGGAATGGTCATATTGCCAGTTTAGCCAATAAAAACACACGCACTATATATTGGTGTTATTTTGCTTCAGTGATATATTTTTTACATTAATCTTAATCTTATTTCGGCCAAAGTTCTTTCGTCACACTCCTGTGACCGCATCAGTGGTCCTTTGTTTTCTTCTCACTTACTTGTGTCTCTCCTTACTAACCGTCAGCCATTTTGTATTTCTATTGTATGTCTTCATTTGCGCATGCTTATATCTCTATGTGCGTCTATGTTTATTTAGTGTGTGTGGGTGGGGATGCCTGTAATATTTGTATCTTCTGGTTATATACATTCTTGTAATTTGTATTTTGTGTTTTGTTGTTGTTGCTTTTGTTCTAATTTTGTTCATGTGTTTACATCCACCCATTATTATCATTACATATGCTTGTATGTATGTATATAACAACAATATTAGTAATAATAATAATAAATCTAATCGAGAAAAAAAAAAAAAAGAATATACATATACATATATATATATATACATACATATACATATACATATATATATATATACATATACACACATATATACACATATACATATACATATATATACACATACATATATATAGATATTCATTTCTATTTCTTTAATTACCTGTGTATTTATTATGTTTGCAGGATCCACTATTGTCATATGTTGTGGTGTGCGCTATTGCTCCATTCTAGTTTTCTATTCAGGCTAGGTTATTTTCTATTATATGTGTAGCTTCTGTAATTTGTCTAATTGTTGCATCTGTTCTATGTGTGGACAATATCTTAATCTCTATGTTATTGATTGATCCCCCGTGTTCTTGTTCGGCGTGTTGGTACAGAATCGATGAGCTTTTACCTTCCTTGAGTTGTCTCCAATGTTCATTCACCCGCTCACCAATGCTTCTTGCAGTTTCCCCTACGTATGTTACTGTCTTGTTACTGTATCGTCTGCATCGTCCTCTATACATCTTATACTATAGACCACATTTCTGGCTTTACAGTTCGTTTGTGGGCTAAATCTACATACAGTGCAATAGTTATCCGTACAGAGAGTTCTACTAAAAGGATAGCTTCTACCAATTATAGATCTGATAGGGTTGCCTGGCTTTTCAACAACCTTAATTCTTAGTTTAAGTTTATCTAGGGTCCTTCTAAAGCGGTACGCTAGTTCACCTCCAGGGGTGGTGTCAACGAACATGACACTCTGGTATTTATGGCTATCATACCAAGAGTTGGCCTTCCTTATTTTTTTTTGTCCTTTCTATAGTGTTCCATGACTTGTTCCTATAGAGTGGGCAAATCCCATTCCTATCATTACATAATATATTATCAAATTTCTTCATGGCTCCTTTGTATACTCTGATCCTTTCTTTATGGCTGTAACCTGAGAACTGCATGCGGTGAATGAAATACTGTATGTGTCTCTTTAATTCTGTAGGCTCGCACATGCGTGACACATTTCTCATTATTCTGACGAGGTCTGCCATCAAAATATTGAATTTGGCATTGCCCGCAATGGCTGAGTTCCGGTGGATCAGGTATTTTGAGGCCATAGGTTTTGCATAGTATGAATGAAGGATTTGGGTTTTATTTTTCACAATTTCTAGCCAGAGTTCAGTGTCTAGTACTGGTAGTCTATGGTTGGGGTGTTTAGTGGGGTAGTCTAACGTGACCTTAATACTCTGGTGGATGGAGTTAGCTATTTGCTGGATGCTCTCCATAGTATTAGTTTCTATTACTATATCAACATTACTCTCTTGTGGGGGTGCCTTACTACTATATTGATATCATCAACATAGCGAGAGTACATGTTTACGAGTATGGATTACTGCAGTAGGCATTCTTTAAGCCTTCTGTCCCACCATACCATGAAGAGGTTGGCCACATCACCAGCGATACTAACACCGATGGCTGCCCCCTCGTCCTGGGCATATATTTTATTATTAAATTTAAATGTGTGGCCTTTTAGGGTAACTCTTATACTAGCTCCTAGTGCATGTGCGATCATTTTCTTTACCCGATGGACATTTGCGGGGCTCCGTATGGCTCTGGTCCATCCGCGCCATCTTTCTATATGTGTCTTCCTAGCCATAGAAGTAATTGTAGGCGGTCTACCTCTTAAACATCTACTGGGGCAGAAACTACTAAGATTTGTTTATCTAAGTATTCACTATTATATGTCAGTCTAAGTAGGAGGCCCAGTTCTTCTGTGTCGACATTACAGAACTCCACCTGGCTCTCGTTGATCATCTCCACGCACTTCTCCACTGCAAAATCTACGTCAATCGATGGGTATAGGGATACCACATCCATGCTACCTACTATACATCCTGTCAAGTCACAAGTTTTGTTACAGTCACTGATCCTGCTTAGGAGATCTTCTGTGCTGTCACATACATCAGGTGACATCCTGATTATAGGGCGTATGATCATTGAGAGGAAGTAGGAGATTCTGTAATTGCTAGCGATATTCGCTCCACAGACTGGTCTTGTTGGTGGTCCTGCTATAGGGTCAGTAAAACCTTTACGGTCCTTGCGAAGTCCATACAGTGCCGGGATATCATTGTTCCAGGCTTGGAAATTCTTTGCAGTACGTTTCTGAGGTCCCAGAACAATTGTCCACATCATCATGTGGGCATTGAGGACCTTTTCTCTCTCCTCATGCGCCTGTACAGTTGTTACTTTTGTATTGGCGATATGAGGTTGCATTGCCTGGATGTAGTTCGGTAAGCTGTCTATTGACATCCTGCCGGACTTATCCGTGGGAAGGCATATCACCTCTCCGTTCCTCGTGCGCTGAATGAGCTTCTGTAGGCCACATGCAGGTTTAATCCCTAGTTGTTGGGCATCTGTCTTATTCTGTCTCTGTCTCTTAATGTATAAACCTAAAATCTGTCTAAGTTTGGTCCTAGCTATAGTGAACTGTGCTTCCATGTGGTCATTAGTACGTCTTGGGATGTATACCCTTTTGTTGAAGGGTAATGTTGTTGGATAAATTCGGTTCATGCAGTAAGTTTTGTCGCATACGTTGAAGAATTGAGTGTCAAAGGGATGGGTATACATGTCAATGGTCTCTCTAGGGTTATCTTCATTATCGTTACTGTTTCCAACATCAGCCTTCCTATTATTATTATCACCATTACCACTACTACTACTACTAGTATTCCTATTACCACCACAATATCACTACTATCCTCATTACTACTTCTACTGTTACCATCACCACTACTACTACCACTATTATTGTTATTACCTTTATTCCTACTATTGCCATTATTACTATCATCGCTAGTGATATATTCATTGTTCCTGTTTCTGGTATATGTGTTGTTTATATTAGTGTTGGGTTTTATGTCTGTCTGTTGGTCCCTGTCAATCCCCTGTTGCGGTCGTTATTTTTGTTCCTATGAGTATTGTTATCTGTTTCAAGTCCGCTGACTCCCTGTCCAAGGATCCTGTTGCATTCAACTTTATTCTCCATCGTGACCCCTATGACACAACTTTTATTCGTGTCTTTGTGACTATGGCTATCTGTGTGTGTGTTTGTGTGTCGGTTCTCCCTATAATTGTTGTTGTTGTTGCTGTTGTATACGATTTTTCTCTCTCTGTTTGTGTTTTTGTTTTTGTATCTATTGTTTGTGTCTATGCATACATTTTTTCTATTGTTATTGTTGTTGTCGCTGTTAGGGTTCGTGTTGTTGTTGTTGTTGCCGCTGTTAGGGTTCGTGTTGCTTTTGTTGCTACGGTTGTTATTGTTGCGGTCATTATTGTTTGTGTTGTTGTTGCTGCGGTTAGTGTTTTTCGCGTTGTTGTTGTTGTCGCAAGTGTTGTTGTCATAGTATCTATTTAAATTCCAACGTATTTTTGTGAACGACTTTTCAATCTCGGACAGGCATTTGATGGTATTCACTTTACTATAACTGCATACTTTGGTGGTAGTTGAAGTATCGATATTTCATCTGGGTCCGTTGTTACTCCCCCATAGATGTTCGCTTCATTGTCTCTATTGAACTCTTCTGGTAGTAGCACATCTTCCATAATAATTCCATTTATTGTATCTGGATACTTCTGCTTTTCTTCCTTTGCGAGCTCATATTGACGTTTCTGTTTCAACCACGATAACTTCCTCTTAAAATGGATATTGCATTGGTGTATTACATGTCTGTTTTCTTCATATATTATATCCATTATTAAGGTTTTCTCCTTTCGTGTGGTGATACTTTTAATTTCTTTTAAAAATATACGTTTACGCTTCTCTTGTTCGCTCAGCTCTCTGTATATTCTATTTCTAATATTTACCATTAGCGTCCTTTTTAGTCTTTCCGCTTGTCCGTTAGTGAGGTCAAGCCGTTTAACGTTGGCTGTGACCTTGTTGATACATATCCTGGACGAGACACATTGTTTTATAAAACGAAGCTGTTGCGTTGTCACAGTTTTCTTTAGGCAACAAAATATAGTGTTCTTCAGCATCTTGCAAGCCTGGCTGTGGCTCACGTTAGTACGTTTAAATATTTGTTGTGCAAGATTTTTTATGTGAAGTCGTGTGTTGAAACAGATATTGTTATATTTCGGAATGGTCATATGCCAGTTTAGCCAATAAAAACACACGCACTATATATTTGGTGTTATTTTGCTTCAGTGATATTTATTTTTTACATTAATCTTAATCTTATTCGGCCAAAGTTCTTTCGTCACACTCCTGTACCGCATCAGTGGTCCTTTGTTTTCTTCTCACTTACTTGTGTCTCTCCTTACTAACCGTCAGCCATTTTGTATTTCTATTGTATGTCTTCATTTGCGCATGCTTATCTCTATGTGCGTCTATGTTTATTTAGGTGTGTGTGGGGGGATGCCTGTAATATTTGTATCTTTGGTTATATACATTCTTGTAATTTGTATTTTGTTTTTGTTGTTGTGCTTTTGTTCTAATTTTGTTCATGTGTTTACATCCACCCATTATTATCATTACATATGCTTGTATGTATGTATAACGACAATATTAGTAATAATAATAATAAATCTAATCGAGAAAAAAAAAAAAAAAGAATATACATATACATGTATATATATACATACATATACTATACATATATATATATATACTATACAACACATATATACACATATACATATACATTATATACACATATACATATATATAGATATTCATTTCTATTTCTTTAATTACCTGTGTATTTATTATGTTTGCAGATCCATCCACTATGTCATAGGTTTGTGGTGTGCGCTATTGTTCCATTCTAGTTTTCTATTCAGGCTAGGTTTATTTTCTATTATATGTGTAGCTTCTGTAATTTGTCTAATTGTTGCATCTGTTCTATGTGTGGACAATATCTTAATCTCTATGTTATTGATTGATCCCCCGTGTTCTTGTTCGGCGTGTTGGTACAGAATCGATGAGCTTTTATCTTCCTTGAGTTGTCTCAATGTTCATTACCCGCTCACCAATGCTTCTTGCAGTTTCCCCTCCTATCTTACTGTTGTTACGTCTTGTTACTGCATCGTCCCTCTATACATCTTATACTATAGACCACATTTCTGGCTTTACAGTCGTTTGTGGGCTAAATCTACATACATACACCAAATATATAGTGCGTGTGTTTATTGGCTAAACTGGCAATAAACCATTCCGAAATATAACAATATATATATAATATATATATATATATATATATATATATATATATATATATATATATATATATATACTTATACATGTGGTGTGCGGACGCATTTGTGTATGTATGTATATACATATGATAGGCTTCTTTCTGTTCCAGTCTACCAAATTCAATCACAAGGTTTTCCCGAGGCTATATACAAGGGGAGGTCAAAAATTATCCGCACTTTCATCGAAACATCATTATTATTGTCACACTGCCTTCTGCGCATGTGTAATTATAGTTGGTACTATTGTGGTCACGTGATCGAAGTTTGAACCTGGTTGCGCCATTTTTCTTTCTGGCTTTACAGTGTAAGCATCGTCTCTCCACTAGAAATGAGCACCAAAGAAAAATAAAGAGCAGTGATCCGAGAGTGTAATTTGTAGAACTGTATACATGTCCAGTCTCATGCGGACGTCTCGTGTATAGTTCCGAAAATTATATTTGCAATGACGGCCATGCTGAGGAGCTACGAACAAATTGCGTAAGTAAAATTACTTAAATGTTGAGAGTGAAATATGTCCATGATTAATCTATAGTTTTGTTATTTCTCATTTGTCTTGCTCGATTACGTTCTGGCGTTTGCTGAATTTTCTTGAGAACATTTCTTAGTGTAAGACCATAGCGGATGTACTTCTAGCATAAGGGCTGTCCACGTTGTTGTCATCCCTCTCATATATATATATATATGTGTGTATGTATGTAATATAATTTTCTGAACCTTCAGATTTTAATATGCTAGACCACTGGTTTTCAATTCATATTAATCAAATTAATATTCAATTTTTCACCTTCATTTTAAATTTTAATTACAGGAGATTCCGAAGTTGGCTGGAGGCCGTAGTTGAATCCAATAGCGGTTTTATTGAAATAATTTTACACTTTATTATTTCAAGATAGTTTTTATGTAATCTTGATAATTATATCTGTTAAAATGAGATGTCAGTGTTATTTTAGACGACAATATATTCACCGCACCTTGTATATGTATATATATATATATATATATATATATATAATATATATATATATATATATATATATATATATATATATATATATATATATATAGTGACGTATTTTTGCCATTTCAATATGGCTAACCCCTAAGGGTGGATGCTACTGTAGTTTTTAGCCCCAGGAGGACACACTCCTCCAGCTGGCCATAGACACACTATCTGTGTCCTGACACAGGACACAGATAGTGTGTCTATGGCCAGCTGGAGGAGTGTGTCCTCCTGGGGCTAAAAACTACAGTAGCATCCACCCTTAGGGGTTAGCCATATTGAAATGGCAAAAATACGTCACGATGTGTTACCGCTACTGTATATAACTCACTTTGATATTTATCATTATATATATATATATATATATATATATATATATATATATATATATATATATATATATATATATACACGTGGGTTTGTTTTGGCAGCCAGATTTGTGCCTGATTAGCGGCACTGGGAAAAGACAATTAATGTTGTTTCATATTACAGCCATTCTTTGGTCGCCATAGGCTATTCAACTTAAGAGTCATTGTTTGCAGAGATATATTCGAGCGTAGGTGGTTTATTTGCAATTTATTGGAGATATTCATCAGGAACAAATTGAATGCTATTATATCTTTCTCTTGTGTGTCTTGGCATGGTGTTAAAGAGAGCAGGGCCAGTTGAGGTGAAACAGTTCTGTCTTAGCGTTGTCATGTAATGCGAACATAATTATTGTAGAGAGCGGATGGCGGGGGGAACAAGCCTTGGGGGAATTTTAAAATTAATACCAAAATTATTTGAGCAATGATTTTGGAATATTTTCCACGTCATACAAATAATATAGCGTTCACGACGGCGTTGGTGGGAATAAAATTTGAACTTCTCTTTGAATTTCATTCTTTTCTCCTTTTCTCCAATTCCACGCTTGATCACCTGTTCCTTATTCACTGTCTTTAGTAGTTTCTCTGTGTTGTTCTGTAAATATTTTACTTGGCTTTCTTCTTTCCGTCTGCACAAACTCTTCCACGGCAATTAAGCCTCTTCCACCCTGCTCTCTCTTCAAGTACAGCCGGTTGATATCAGTTTTCGGATGGTGGGCTCCATACATTTTCAACAGCGTTCTCGTTTTCCTGTCGAGTTTCTGCATGTCGTTTTTGGTCCAGTCAACAATTCCAACTCTATGTCTAATTACAGGTACAACTCTTGCATTTATTACTTCAGTAACATTTTTTTAAATCCAGCTTTGACTTCAGATTTTGTTGGAACTCTTGGATTCTTGTATGAGTAGCGGGTTTGTTACCTGCAACCTACGTTCTCATGTTGTCTGTTCTTTTCAACTCTCCAATACTTTCCTGACGATCCTGGCCATACCAACGAGACAAACCTTTTGAAATAGCTCTACTGGGCCCTCTATTCCGATTTCCCTTACATTCCTCTTCATGCTTTCTGATATTTTCCCCAAAGACCCAACGATAATTGGCGCTATCTTCACCTTCTTCATTTTCCACAGTAGACCTATCTCATATTTAGGAGAATTGTATATGTCTGTTTTCTCGCTTTGATTTTTGACTATTCGTGGATCAAAGGAACACGAATCATCAATTATAGAGCACATGTGGTTCACTTTGTCCAGCACCATTAGGTCTGGTTTTTTGTGCTCAAGCACCTGGTCCGTTTGGATTGGGAAATCCCACAAGATTTTGCAGGTCTCCGACTCCGCCACTCTGTGGTTTGTTGTCCGAGAACATTACCGTCACAGAACTCGTTTGATATTCCATCTCAAGTGTATTTCAACAACAATGAAGCATAGAGAAGATGCAGTGCTGGGATAGAGTACCGTGTCATCTGCAGAGGCTGGGGTACTGTCAATAACTGCCTTGGAAGAAAGGGCTGTACTTGTCAGCCTGTAAAAATTATCTTAAAAGGTTTTCCTGGAGTAATATGACAACATAGTAGCCATTTTTCAACCGTACAATACTTGCACCAAACATGGTAAGAGAAAAAAAAATCTCTGAGAATTAGACAAGTCAGAATCCAGATTTGATTCCAATAAAGAATTTTAGGATAGAAAATTATTCGACGAAAATGTGCAAACTCTTCTCGTTTTTTTGAAGCCGTGAAACACGAATGAGACAATATTGACATTTTTGGTTTAAAAAAAACAGCTACCCGATAGGTTTGCCCCTAAGTCTGGCGAACTTCAAAAATGATAAAGAATTCTAAAACTTATTCCTGTTTTTGCATGGATTTTCAAAATAAAATAAAGCAGTGGCTGCAAAAATTGATTAAAAATTGATCCACCTCATTTTTTGTTCGAGCGTGAAAACTAATTCACTTCTTATTTTTATGGTATTAATTCTTTATCTTTTTGTGAATAAATGATTGATTCAATAAAAAATATGACTATTATTGATTATAAACAAGAAACTGTTGTTCTTTTTTTTATTAAAAAAAAATAACAAAAAGTAGTTTCTTGTTTAGAATCAGTGAATAAGCCATAATATTGGTTTCAAATTTTGGCACAAGGCCAGCAATTTCGGGGGGAGAAGGAGGAGGAAGTCAATTGCATCGACCCCAGTGCTCGGCTGGCACTTATTTTATCGACCATGCAAGGATGAAAGGCAAAGTCGACCTTGGCGGAATTTGACCTCAAAATATGAAGACGGACGAAATGCCGCTAAGCGTTATGCTTGGCGTACTAACGACTCCACTCGCTCGCCGCCTTAATAATATAATAATAATAATAATAATAATAATAATAATAATAATAATAATAATAATAATAATAAAAATAATGGACTATGTTTGAAGAGTCTTTGTTCCATTGCCATTTGTACAATTTCATGTCACGTCATGATTTAGTGAAATACCGAAATTTTCATTTCTTCTCTTGTAGACTCAATATGGTTGACTACTGATATATCGATACCTCTCTACATCAGCATATTATTGAGAAAAGAAAAATCATCGACAATCGATCCCGCAACCCAATTACAATTTTTAGTAGAAGCTATTAACTTTCATTTTTGTTAATGATGCCTTTAGAAAAAGTATGAACACCACAACGTCTTCTGTGTCCTTCATGAAAATATATTAATTACTGGAAATTTCTCTGATTTTATACTGGCTTTGAGAGCCAACAGAACAATACCGAGCGTCTATAAACTTAGATTCACAGCGTCCGTCAGCACGTCTGCGTCGTGTTCGCTGTAGCGTTTTTATCTTCTTACAGAAATATCGAGGTAAAGATTCTGACAAACACAAAATATTATCGACGTTTTCGACACAGAGGAAGCTCGTATGATATAAAGACATTAAAAAAGGATGTACTTTGTTGGAGCAACGAACCGGAAATTGTTTCATAACCTCCAAAATGGTGAAATGTTTCACTTCAAATCTCAAGAAAGACATGATATTTAAATTAAATAAACCAATTTATTAATTTTGTTTTTGTCTCTGTACAGGGACACAGTGTTTTGTAAATATATAAACTTTGTTAAAACACGTAAATACTTTAATATTTAAACTCAACATTGATTAATAGGGGAGTTAGTAGTACAATAAACGGATATAACTGTTTTCCGGGACGTCATGAAAATAGAAAAATAATATAAATAATATTGACTGTGATCTAATAAAACTGCCTGTCTAGAGGAGTTTCTTTTCAAGTTGGAAAAGCAACCGTTTATAAGTAAAGTATTGATTTCAATCCAATTCGTAAAATTTCCTATATTCTAAGGAACTTTAAGCTTTCCCAAAAAGCAATAGTAGTCCACGTGTCTATGATTCACGTCACTTGGAGTTCGTTAAAAAGAGAATATTGATTTTAGAGGGACGCTTAAGGTAATAGTTTAGCTGTGAATTAACCTGGTGTACTGCTAGTTATTTTACAGGTAAATTAGCCAAAGCGTGATTTCTACTCGATACATAACTGAATCTTGCATGATTTTAACTACTGACATTTTTATTAACCTTCTTTTGATTGAAGCAACTTTCTAAAAAGCAGGATTTTGAACTCAGAATGTGGGAGAACATATTTATATAATCCTTTCTACTGAAGGCACAAGGTCTGAAATATGGGGGTGAGGACTAGTCGATTAAATCGACCCCAGTGTTTCATTGGTACTTAATCTATCGACCCTGAAGGAATGAAAGGCGAAGTCAACCTCGACAGAATTTGAACTCATAACGTAACGACGGGCGAAATGCTTAGTGGTATTTCACCCGGCGGGCTAACCATTCTGTCAGGTCGCCACCTTGAAGATCAGTTAATGAGAAAACCATGATGCTTACCTCATTACAGACAATACTGTGTTGAAGACCACACCGAGCGCAATGTTTTTCGTTCAGTTCTTTATTTGCCGTTTCTCTAATCAGTCTACATCTCTCTATATATAAAGCTGAAGTTGTCTGTGTATGGCAGGTTTAATAACCTTCATCTCCTCCGAGACTCTGCGGCGCAAGCTGACCAAAATTGAGAGTATGATAGAAGAAGGCTTGCTCTTCCTTCCATAGAAGAAAAAATTCAAATCGGACCATGTTAACACCAAAAATTATTTACATCAAAAAGGTGCTTTTTTTCTATGAAAATTCCTATTTTTGACTGCTGTGTCGACATTTTTGGGTGTATTTCAACCCAAAAAATGTTCACTTAAAGAGAATAACAAGCAACATAATGCAAAATTTTTACTTTTCAAAAATTCCAATTCTAAAGGGTCAAAACAAACCCGAGCAACGCCGGGCGATGCTGCTAGTAACTTTAATTTGCAACTCCTTGTTCCATTGACTACGGTAAATATATTTTTGGTGGACATTGAGTCTTATTTATTTTAAATGATATATTTGCATGCCTTTTTGTCATTCTATTTCTGGTTATCAATATTCGTTCTCCGGTTAAAGTAATATTTATTATCGATGCTTCGGCAAATTAATGAGAAGCACAATCGAACGATCAGAGAAAACACTTATCTCAGCGGCAGTAGAATAATCTTACTTTGATTTTGTTTCGGCTGGCGTTTAAATGTCCTGTCGAGCAGGCGCCTGTGAAATGTAATCGTGTTTCGTTTCGCCTTTCCATTCTATTATAAATCATACATCTTATATGATCGGTGTCAATCAATAATCTCGAAAGATAACTATTTGTTTTTCTTTTTTTTGTCACTAACGTCCTGTCTTTTGAGCGTCCACCATATTCCATCCTCCAACTGCTTCTCGGTCGTCATCGACACTTCTCCCACAATATCTCTTTGCATCAAAAATATAGAAGGTAAAGAATATATCAGATCCGGGCTCGATCTCAGAAAGCAGGTGAATTTCAGTTCAATACTCCTCCTCCTCCTACTACTACTACTACTACTACTTCTACTTCTACTACCACCACCACCACCACCACCACACACCACCACCTACCACTACCCACCACCATCACCACTACTACTATTACTACACCACCACCACCACTACTACTACACTACTACACTACTACTCCACCACCACCACCCCACCACCACCACCACCACCAACACTACCACCACCATACTACTACTACTACTACTACTACTACTACTTGCCGTCGTCGCCATTGTTGTTGTTCTAGAGTGGAGGATTGAAATGCTGTCATTTTATAACAGCCACGGCCGGTTGAAATATTGGAAATAGTGGTCTGAGGGGAAGCATCATAGTTGCTCCGTTGAGCAAGTCTTCCTGCTTCCGCGCCACACCCTTCACCTCTACCTCAAGCACTTACGCAGCCTTTTCTGAGTGCTACTGGCGGAAAGGGGGAAGAGGAGGAGGAGGAGGAGAATAATAGACAAGACAGGGGAGTTGGTCTTGGGTTAGTCTTTTAGGAGTCTTTGTATGGGCTCTCAAGAAGAAGAAGAAGAAGAAGAACAAGAACAGAGAACAAGAAGAAACAGGAAGAACAGAACAAGAACAAAACCCAACAACAGGAGAAGAAGAAAGAAGAAGAAGAAGAAAAAAAAGAAGAAGAAGAAGAAGAAAGAAGAAGAAGAAGGGAGAAGAACAAGAACAATATACAGCAAACAAGAACACAACAAACAAGAAGAAGAGGAAGAAGACAACACAACAACAGGAAGAAGAGAAGAAGAAGAAGAAAAAAGAAGAAGAAGAAGAAGAAAGAAGAACAAGAAGGACAAGAACAACAACAACAACAACAACAACAAGAGGAAGAGGAACAACAACAAAACGCACAGAATGTGAGAATATTTCGTTTTGAAATAAAAATAGATTATTTGAAAATATTTCTCGATTCGGAAATCATTTGAGAAATTCGATTCCTCGTGAATACTATTTGAAGGTATAAATGGTTTTAGCGCTACTTTGGCCTAGGTTTCGAGTATTGCCCTTGAGACAGCTGCTTAAGAAAGCTTTTAGAGACGTTCTTATACTACGCCTCAATGAAAAGAGCAAAAAGCACGAGATAACAGCGTAAGTTCGTATCAGACGACGACGCCGACGCCATTTAAGCTAAAAATGAAATGATGGGAATAAACTTGTACGGTTTACGAAAGAAAAAAAAATCAATGATGGACGAACAATTTCTTCGATGCCAGTTGTGATCGATAATGAACAAGATTATTGAATAATAGATCTGCAGAAAGATTTTCTCCTTCTCTTAGTTTCACTTCTCTCTCTTTCTCATTGTTCTTCTCTTCCTTTCTCTTTGTCCCCCCCCCCCGTTTACTCCTCCTTTATTTCCCCTTTTCATCTCAATCGCTCACTATCTTCCTTTCCTCCTCTCCCTCTCGACTTCCTTTCTCTTCCCCCTCTCTTTCTTCCTCTCTTTTCCACTGGATGACTTACAGCCATTATGTAGTTTAACTTGGTGGAAGCCATTTTGCAATGAGAAAATATACAGAAATATATTCAACCTTTTCACAAACAGCCAAGCGAAATATTTCGAAGCCATCTTCGCAAAGTTTAAAACGATACCTAGACCGACCTACAGCTTACGTGACTATAGCTGAGTGTGTGTACGTGTGTGAGTGTGTGTGTGTATGAAAGAAGAAAGAGAGAGAAAGAGAAAGTGTAGGAATGTGTTTCAATAAGAGTCTGCGCGCGCGTGTATTAGTATGCACCTATTTCTTTACTACCCACAAGGGGCTAAAGATAGAGGGGACAAACAAGGACAGACAAACGGATTAAGTCGATTAGATCGACCACGGTGCGTAACTGGTACTTATTTAATCGACCCCGAAAGGATGAAAGGCAAAGTCGACCTCGGCGGAATTTGAACTCAGAACGTAGCGGCAGACGAAATATCTATTTCTTTACTACCCACAAGGGGCTAAACACAGAGGGGACAAACAAGGACAGACAAACGGATTAAGTCGATTACAGACAATAGACAAAATATTTTATTAATTTTTTAAATACAATTCCTAATAATATTTAATTATAAAAAAAATAATGAGGCGGTGAGCTGACAGAAACGTTAGCACGCCGGGCGAAATGCGTAGCGGTTTTTTCATCTACCGCTACGTTCTGAGTTCAAATTCCGCCGAGGTCGACTTTGCCTTTCATCCTTTCGGTCGATAAATTTAGTACCAGTTACGTACTGGGGTCGATCTAATCGGCTGTCCCCCACCAAAAGTTTTTTGGGCCTTGCACCTAGAGTAGAAAACAATATTTAATTATAAAAAAAATTTTTTAACATCTAATAGCTAGGAGGGCCCATCCGAGTAAAATAAGGATTGAAGTGGTTAAAAATAAATTTTAAATAGTTGAGATAAAAGAATATGGATATTTAGATTTTTCTTTCAGCTTATCTTAGATTCTTCATAAAGATTAAACACACTCACTGGTTGCAATTCACTTCCTGTTTTAGGTTATATTCCCAGAAATGCTCGTCACTCTTTTCTTGTGACTTCGATGACCTTAAATTCTTCAATATGGGGACCGTTCACTTCACCCTGATGCCCAACCTGTTTATGAAAAGATTTTCTTTCAGACAAAAGCCACAGCATCATGTCGGTCAACGGTGTATATACATCTAGTATAACATCTAATATATGTCTAGTATAACACATCTAGTATAACACACACACACACACACACACACCTTGAGCAAACAGTATCTGGATTATTTTTCCTGTTTTTTTCTTTACTTAATTTTTGAGAGCCGTCGGGTTCATTTTTAGTATTCTCGTTTGTCAGAGCAGTCGAGTTTATTTCAGATATTCTCATTTTAAAATCATTTCTGGCTAATCTTTGA
Source organism: Octopus sinensis (assembly GCF_006345805.1). Taxonomy (NCBI): domain Eukaryota; kingdom Metazoa; phylum Mollusca; class Cephalopoda; order Octopoda; family Octopodidae; genus Octopus; species Octopus sinensis. The sequence continues at coordinate 5,367,169 of NC_042999.1, read as the reverse complement.
GAGAACGTTGGTGTTGCCTTGGCGGAGGGTTGCGCTCTCTGAGTGCTCTTGTTATCATTATTATTATTATTATTATTATTATTATTATTATTATTATTATTATTAAGGTGACGAGCTGGTAGAATCGTTAGCATGCCACGCTTAGCGGCATTTCGTCCGTATTTACATTCTAAGTTCAAATTCCGTCGAGGTCGATTTTGCCTTTCATCCTTTCGCTGTCGATAAATTAAGGACCAGTGAATCGCTAGGGTTGATGTAGTCACCTCCCCTCAAATTTCAGGCCTTGTACCCATAGTAGAAAGGATTATTATTATTATTATTATTATTATTATATTATTATTATTATTCAGTAGTTTTATTTTTATAGCGTACTTTCACTTCACTACCGAGCGCAGCTCTGTGTGCCTTGGCTATGTGCTGTGATTTCCCCCCAAGGCACACAGAGCTTGGTAGTGAAGTGAAAGTACGCTATAAAAATAAAACTACTGAATAATAATAATAATATTATTATTATTATTATTATTATTATTATTATTATTATTATTATTATTATTATTATAGGTAGTGGGTAGCAATTTTCTTCACTACTTCAGGGAGTGACGACCCTGCCTGACACGTTTCCGGGCTCAGCTGGCTCCGGCTGATAGTATCCGGTATGGGTCCCTTTCCAGGGTTACGGAAAGGAGACAACCCTCAAAGAAATCTGGAGCGAAACCCCTAAGGCAGTTTAGTGTTCGACTTGACACTCTTCCAGCAGCTCCTGCAACCAGGCTGGTGCCAAACGTAATGCTCTGCACTCCTTTGGGCTACGTCAGCAAGGTCGAGAGAGGAATACGGACGACTGGGCTACCCAGGATTTTCTTACATCTATCCCAGGCCTGCGCAAAACTGGAGAGGAAACTGCAGAGGACATGAAATGTAAAAACCAGACTGGGTTAGTTTATGCGCAACTCCATTGTCTCCCAAGACAAAAGGATGCCAACAACAATTATTATAATAATAAAGCGATGCCGGTGGTGATCGGAGTGTTGGGCTCAATCCCGTTGAAATTTAAAGACTTCTTGAAGCAACTGGAAATCCCATGCAAGATTGATGATTTGCAAAAAGCAGCCATCTTAAGGAAAGTATTACCTGTCTGAGGTCCTTGTTGTAACTAGACAGATGACTAAAGACTCCGGTGCATTTTTACCTACACTGTGTTACGAAGGAATAATAATATTAATGCGACGAGCTGGCAGGATTGTTAGTACGCCGATCAAAATGCTTAGCAACGTATCATCCGTCTTTATGTCTTGAGTTCAAATACCACCGGAATTACTTAGCCTTTCATCCTTTCGGGGTCGTTAACATAAGTACCAGTTGAACACTGGGGTCATTGTGATCGATTAACCCCCAACCCCACCCTCCAAAATTGCTAACCTTGTGCCAAAAATTTGAAATCCTTATTATTGTTTTTGTTGAGGCGACGATCTGGTAGAATCGTTAGCATGCCGGATACTGAAATATAACTGACCAGAGATGTAATTTACGATGACCTCCAACATTTATGACCGTGGCACTACGTCGGTTACAATGACAAGGGTTCCAGTCGATCCGATCAACGGAACAGCCTGCTCATGAAATTAACGTGCAAGTGGTTGAGCACTCCACAGACACGTGTACCTTTAACGCAGTTCTCGGGGAGATTCAGCGTGACACAGAGTGTGACAAGGCCGACCCTTTGAAATACAGGTACAACAGAAACAGGAAGAAAGAATGAGAGAAAGTTGTGGTGAAAGAGTACTGCAGAGTTCGTCACCCACACCCCTGCTGGTGCCTCGTGGAACTTTTAGGTGTTTTCGCTCAATAAACATTCACAACGTTCGGTCTGGGAATCGAAACCGCGATCCTACGA
>NC_042999.1:5345275-5360275 GCF_006345805.1 Octopus sinensis | reverse complement strand
AAGAAGCCTGTCGTATATATATATATATATATATATATATATATATGTGTGTGTATATATATGTGTGTGTGTGTGTGTGTGTGTGTGTGTGTGTGAGTTTGTGTGTCTGTGTTTGTCCCTCTAGCATTGCTTGACAACCGGTGCTGGTGTGTTTACGTCCCCGTCACTTAGCGGTTCGGCAAAGGAGACCGATAGAATAAGTACTGGGCTTACAAAGAATAAGTCCCGGGATCGATTTGCTCTACCAAAGGCGGTGCTCCAGCATGGCCGCAGTCAAATAACTGAAACAAGTATAAGAGTATAAGAGTGAAATATATATATATATTGGTCGTATACTGTCAACTCAGTGTGACAGTCCCGTAAGGGAATTACACCACCGCCATTTAACCCTAGGAAACATCGACGTCTCCTGTCGGCTTTGACACATTTTCCGTGTCCTTATATTTGCAAAGGGGAGGCAAGCAATCACCCCGCCAGCTGGGACTAAGCACCTGAAGACATATGTTTCTGAGTCTATTGCTCGTCGTCAGTTCAGGGTAGCCTGCCTCGCTCGCTGAGATGACTGCAACCTCTTCGCAAATATATCATATTTTCAGTAAAATTTATTTACTGATCACCGAAATTAGAAATATTGAATTTCTAAATGTCTTAGAGAGACATGAGCGGTAGTGGAGCGATATCGTGGTTGTATACTGTCAACTCAATGTGACAGTCCCGTAAAGGAATTACACCACCGCTATTTAGCCCTAGGAAACTTCGACGTCTCCTACCATAGTGTCTTCTGCCATAGCCTCGGGCCGACTACAATCTCGTGAGTGGATTTGGTAGACGGAAACTGAAAGAAGCCCGTCGTGTATATGTATATATATGTATGTGTGTGTGTGTATGTTTGTGTGTCCGTGTTTGTCTCCCCAACATCACTTGACAACCGATGTTGGTGTGTTTAGGTCCCTGTAACTTAGTGGTTCGACCGATAGAATAAGTACTAGGCTTACAAAGAATAAGTCTTGGAGTCGATTTGCTCGACTAAAGGCGGTGCTCCAGCACGGCCACAGTCAAATGACTGAAACAAGTAAAAGAGTATACATACATACATACATCCATACATACATACATACATACATACATACGTACATACATACATACATCCATACATACATACATACATACATACATACATTCATACGTACATACATACATACATACATACATTCATACATACATACATACATACACACACACACATACATACATACATACATACATACATACATACATACATACATACATACATACATACATATACATACATACATATACAGAGCTGGGCGTAAGTCCGTTAATCCGTTAATTGTTAATTAACGAAGTCAACATTTTCGTTAACGATTTAACTTTTAAGTTAACTTTGAAATTCATTATCGGACTAATTAACTTCAGTTACATTTAGCTTCCGTTAACCCAAGTCCGTTAACCCAGACATTTCATAAAAACCGGTAAAAGTTTCTGTTTTCAGATTGTCTTAGCATATCTAATATTGTACGCGTCATTCTTTCAAGCTCAATGTAACGCCATTTATTATTATAAATAACTTGTGGGACCTCGTATGGCACTGTCTGGATTTGAAACCAAATCCACCCAGCTTGTTGCTTGCAAAGACAGCGGGAAATTTGTTTGTCCTGTCAAGAAAGAAAAATTAATTGATGTGTTTTCATTTGATCCATGACATCGCTGAGGTGGATGGAAACAGAGAAAAATTGACTTCCATAAAATGGAAAAAATAAATGGAAGGAATAAAGTCGGTGTGAACGCAAATAGCTGATAGGTGGGAGCAGGGTATGCTAGAAATAGCAGCCAAATCTTTACTTTTCTGAGAGAAAAAAAAAGGAGCCGTTTATGCGTGATTTCAATGGCACATTCGTTGAAATCATGCAAAATAATCTGGAAAAGAAAAAAAGACCCACGTAACAAAACTTCCTTGGTGGGAAACTTCGAGGTCCCCACCTCCCCTCACACCTTTCTTTTTCCGGGAAAAAGTGGCTTGCAGCGGGTTTGGAGGCCAGATACGTTGAATGCACCTGAAAAAAAAATGTGGAAAAAATTATTCCACACCGAGGTACGAAATATTTACCGAAAGAATAAAATCTTGCACCGATTATACCTGTATTTTTTATCAATTCAAATTAATGTACCTCATCTTGGAAAGTGGAAATTTTTTTATCCGATGTGATCTGGGATAATTTTAGTAACAAATCAAACAGGTAGTATGCATTAAGAATTTCAATTTTAGTGTTTATCCATAATATTATTGCTTTTACACCTGTTAATTAAATTTACCTGCCCATAAAAGTCAAATTTATTCAGCAAGATCAGCTAAAATTACATAACTATAAACTAGTGATATATAAAGCAACCACTGACAAACTTCAAATCTGTATGTAAAAAATTTACAAAGTTACAAGCAAATATTGTAGACACTTCTCTTGAACCTGAATAATTCAAAATAACGTGAACAAATAAGCATTACATTTTAAAGATTAATATTGTTACGGTTGGCTAGTGCAGTATTTCTTGCTGACCCACTTTTGGGTGTGACGCCGGCACGTCTGGAAGAAAAGAGACAGTCCTTTGTTTACTGGGAGATTAATGGGGTTTTGGAGGGACCTCTTTGACCTTGTGCGGTCGATTAGGGGTCAGCGAGAGATGTGAGGAAGAATCTAGCAGTAGTGAGAAAAAGATAGAGTAAGGAATCTAAGAGCAGATGGAGAGGATATTGGCAGTGAGAGAGGATGAGGGGCAGAGGAAGATAGGCAGTTAGGGACCAGGGCAGATAGAGAGGGTATAGGCAGAGAGGAAGTGAGGTTTTGGGCAGTTGGTAGTCGGTCGTCAAGAAGGACGGTCGGATTTTGGAAGTCAAAGGGAGTAGTTGGAACCTTAGGAGCAAGCGGCTGGATTCAGGACTTGGCAAGCTGGAGTTAGCAGAATTGAGAGAGAGATGGAGTGCAATATGGGACACCGGCGATTCTAATTAGGAATTAAGGTATTTGATTATGTATTGATACGTGTCACGATGTAAAGAGACAGTGAAAAGAATTGGTGTATTGAACAGAGAAAAGAACAGTAAAGGACTTGTTGATGTGACGTTATCTGTGATGTGTTTTGCAAAAGAACTGTGAACGTTATCTGTTGAAGTGATTTGAAATAGAACTGTTGTCTTCGGACGTGTACCTTTGAAATACTGTTATATTGTTACTTGCATGTTTAAATGCTTTGATCTGTTGCTGATATATATAACTTGTTGTTGCGTTACCGGACTGTTATATTGAGTAGTCACGTGCATGTCCTCCTTTAAATGTTTGCCTTAAATGCTTTGATGTGTAACGATTGTCGTATAAACTAGTTGTTAAATGTAAGCCAGTGTTGCCGTTTTGCCTCTGTATCTCTGTGCTGCTGCGGTTGTTGTTGTTGTGTATATCTCCTCTCTCTCCTCTCTCCGACGAGTTTCCGTAGCTTATTCGCTGCATCGAACGGGCCTGTGTGAGGATTTCCGTAACAGTTCGAATCGGAGGTCCCACCCTTTCGTAACAATATGAACACTAAAAATGTTTTTATGTGTTTTTTTCTTACACACACGGTTGGGACTACATGTGTGTTACTTTGACATCATCATTCCATAAGATTTGTTTATAGGGAAAAAAATATTGAAAAATATCAATAGGTTTTGGAATGTGCCAGGAACAGCCAGATCTCCCTTAAATCACACATTTTCCTCTGAAATTATTTTTTAAAAACCAATAATGTTTCTCTCACGGGTTTTAAGTGAGTAGTGAAAAAAAAAATGACCAAAATCGTTTCGGACTGGGGTAGTGAAGGGGTGGCGAGAGTGAAAACTTTTTTTAAATTTTTTTTCATGAAAAGATGCCTGTCATCATTCTGGAGACTTTGGCGAAGAACACTGGGAAAATCCCCGTCAAACAGAGAAATTCCAACTTCTGTGGGCCGTCTGATCCGAAACTCCGTTTTCTAGAAACTCCTCCCCGCCCCTTCCAAAAATGTTGCCAACAAATTTCTTTATAATCGTAATTTGAAAGGTATTTGTATAAAATTTCATTAAAAAATGCCTATTTTCCAGAAAGTTATAAGGAGGAAAATGTTGGGTCCTGTGAATTTTCCGAAAATCTTCTCCCCAAACCCTCAGAAAATTTTTTCCAACAAATCTTTACGTACAGGATATAAGCGATTATTTGGTGAAAGTTTTGTTAAAAAGTATCCATTTTTCTGGAAGTTATGAGACAACAGAGTCGGTGGGGTATAAAACTGTAGATAGGCCTTCTTTCAATAAAAGTGAACGTTAACGGATTACCGTTAACTTCCGTTAGATTTTCAAAGAATTAACGGATTAACGATTAACGAAGTTAATTTATTAGTTAACGGATTAACGATTAACGAAGTTAATTTATTGGTTAACGGATTGACGATTAATGAAGTTAACTTTTCGATTAACGCTGCCCACCTCTGATGTATCTAAAATTTAATTGCCAACATAACATGGCTGTCGTGTAAGGGACGTTGTTACTGTTTATTAGACCCAAGAAACATCGTTTCTAGCTGGCTATACGACATATCTGTGTCATATAAATGCATATGTTTGTGTGTGTGTGTGTGTATCTATGTATATATATGTATATATTACATGCAGTTAAATATATGTCCGGCCATAGAGTGATCAATGGTTTTGCATCCGCACTTTATGGATGCGAAACCATTGGTCACTCTATGACCGGACATACATTTAACTGCATGTAAATACATTACTGCTCTCTCCTTAAGAGTGTGCTTCTAACGATATGTGTATAATATATATATATATATATATATATATATATATATATTATATAATATATATGTACAGAGTGCGGTGAATAAATTGTCATCTAAATTACGCAAAAAGTGAAAATAACACTGACATCTCATTTTAACAGATATATTTACCAAAATTACTTTTAAATATTTTGAAATACTAAAGGGTAAATTTATTCAATAAAATCGCCATTGGCTTCAACCACGGCCTCCAGACGACTTCGGAATTTCCTACAACTCTTCTTGGCGGTCTCCTTGTTGGTGAATGCTGTCATAATCCATGCCTTCAGTTCATCTTTGGTGTTACAAGGAGTTTTGTTAGCCTCCCAATCAGCTGTGCCCCACACATAATAATCAATGGGGTTGCAGTCTGAGGAGTTAGGTGACCAGACGTTAGGGGTCACAGAAATTGTCTGACAGCCATGACTGGGTTCTTCTGCTGTTGTGGCATGGTGCAGAGTCTTGTTGTCAGACATCGGGTTTTCCAGCAGCCTCTTGACCCAGGACTACAATAACCCTTCCAGACACTCGATGTAGGCCTCCGTGTTGAGTCTTAGGCCGTATGGGAAGATGAATGGAGACATAAAGTTGCTATCACTAGTGATCACTCCAGACACCATGATGTTGACTGGACGTTTGATTTTTATCACTCTCGGTGTATGTTTTGTGGACTCAGATTGACACCCAACACTCTGAAATGTTCGTATTGGAGCTTCCGGCGCGAATGCCAAGCAGTACAGCCTGTCATTTCCAAATTTCTTGCCGAGTGAATTGCATCATGGTGCTGTTTTTCTCACAGACGGTGCCCAACTGACCCTACTATACTACGTATTCGACAGAATCAAAAGCAAACAATGCGCGAAATTAAAAATATAATATGGCGACAATTTACCCATCGCACCCTGTATGTGTATATGTCTATACACACACACTTCTTTATCTTTTTACTCTAGGTACTAACCCCGAAATTTGGGGCGATGGGACCAGTCGATTAGATCGACCCTAGTACGCAACTGGTACTTAATTTATCGACCCCGAAAGGATGAAAGGCAAAGTCGACCTCGACGGAGTTTAAACTCAGAATATAAAGACAGACGAAATACCTATTTCTTTATTACCCACAAGGGCTAAACACAGAGAGGACAAACAAGGACAGACAAAGGGATTAAGTTGATTATATCGACCCCAGTGCGTAACTGGTACTTTATTTATCGACCCCGAAAGGATGAAAGGCAAAGTCGACCTCGGCGGAATTTGAACTCAGAACGTAGCAGCAGACGAAATACTGCTTAGCATTTCGCTCGGCGTGCTAACCGTTCTGCCAGCTCGCCGCCTTACACACGTCTTTATCCGCTCTATTTATATACATACATACATACATATACATATGTTTAAATTCCATCGAGGTCGACTTTGCCTTTCATCCTTTCGGGGTCGATAAATTAAGTACCAGTGACGCACTGGGGTCGATCTAATCGACTGGTCCCATCGCCCCAAATTTCGGGGTTAGTGCCTAGAGTAAAAAGATAAAGAAGTGTGTGTGTGTGTGTGTGTGTGTGTGTATGTGTGGACATATACACATACAGTGTGCGATGGGTAAATTGTCGCCATATTATATTTTTAATTTATTATACATACATATATAATATATATATATTATATATATATATATATATATATATATATATATAATATATATTATATATATATTTGTATGTATGTATTTATGTTTGTGTACAAGTATATGTATGAAAGTATATGTATATGGTATCACCTGATTATACAGTCACGCATCGTCAATTGTGATACGTTCCAATTAATAGCCAGTTGTTAATCTGATTCGAAATCTGCACCAATAATGTGGTCGATGTTTCAATATGTCAGCTGCTGACGACGAATACAAAATATTGAAGTTATGTGATACGAAGCGACGGCGGCGGCGGCAGCGGAAGCAAACGAGAAGCAAACGAGACTTCGAAAACGAACGACAACGTTAGTGTGAGGGAGGAAGGGGAGGAAGGGGAGAGAGAGTAGGTCTTGCAGCAGGCAGCGATAGCCTGGCACAAAATGGCTGCTGAAACATAATTTGAGCTTAGAACATAAAGACGCCGGTCGAAATAGCGCTTATTTCGTTCTGAGTGCTAACTCTTCTGTCAGCTCACCATTCAATTTTCAGATACCCCCAATCAAATTATTTTAGACGAATAAAAACCAAATCTTTTCCTTCATCTCCCCAACAGTTTATCGTTTGTTGAGGTTTCTCAATGAAATCGTGCGTTATTTATTTATTTATTTATACTAACATTGAAATTCAATTCCCTTGTTAAAAGTAACCCTATCATTAATACAATAAATATATAAATGCGCCCTTTTAAAGCCTAGCCAGGTTCATGGGCCCGGTTTCCCGGTTTCAATGGCGTATGTGTTCCCCAGCTGGACGGGACACCAGTCCTTCGCAGCGTTACTCATTTTTGCCAGCTGGGTGGACTGGAGCGACGTGAAATGCTCAAGAACACAACGCGTCGCCTAGTCCAGGAATCGAAACCACAATCTTACGATCATGATGCTGACACTCTAACCACTAAGCCACGCGCCTCCACCTGCCATTAATATACTTTACTTTTATTTCTTTTAGCATTTTTTAATTCTTAATTTACTTAATCTGAATTAACTTTCATCGTATTCTGCCCTTCAATACTTTGGATTTGCCTCTAATGTCAGTGCTACCAGGAAGCTCTACCAGTTCGAAACAAGCTCTACAGACACAGAAGTGCTGTCTGATGGACCTGTCCGAGGTGTGCATAGGATGATGAAACCTTCCTGCATGCATTTGTCCCGCCTTGGTGCATTACTGACTGGTGGAGCTTTGTCGAACAGCTGTTGTCGCGTGTAGGACGGATCCGGTCATCAACCGAGTCCATCGTGAATATCGCTCCGCCGCCTTCCTTTGGCCAGGGAGGAAAGGCGAAGGAGGTAGTGTGGTGGACGTGATTGATAGAACTGAAGACAGATACTTTCCTATTTGGCCAAGCCCTCATCCACTTGATAAGGAAATTGAGAGTAGAGAAGGAAGTTCTTCCCCCACCCCCAGTAAATTTGTTGAAAGCCGGGTGAATGAGGCGAGGATGGCCGGTGTGAATGGTTTTACTCTGAACTTTTGTTTGTAAACCGGAAGAGTTGAGAAAGAGAGAGGCGCCTGCTGAGGTGGTATTCTTCGGTTGTCCCTATGAGGAAATTTTCCCTTTTGAGGAATTATTATTATTGTTAATCGTTACCTATTGTATACATGGCATTGTTCAACACCCCCACTTGTCCCTTATATTGTATCATCCTTATTTGTTTTGTGTTCGGCAATAAAGGACCGATTATGATTATTTTATTATTATTTTTTTTCTTTTAATCTCAGGGTTTTTTGCAACTCCTGGAGTCTTGCATGCGAAGCGGGCTTGCTGCCTGCAGCCTACGGTACCATGCTATCTGTTCTCAATTATTTGATACTTTCCTGATTATTCAGACCTCTTGTAACAGTTCTACTGAGCACTCTATTCCAATTTCCTTGATATTCCCCTCGATGCCTTCTGATACTCTTCCCAGGGACCTAACAATAATTGGCACCACCTATTTCTTTACTACCCACAAGGGGCTAAACATAGAGTGGACAAACAAGGACAGACAAACGGATTAAGTCGATTATATCGACCCCAGTGCGTAACTGGTACTTAATTTATCGACCCCGAAAGGATGAAAGGCAAAGTCGACCTCGGCGGAATTTGAACTCAGAACGTAACGGCAGACGAAATACGGTTACGCATTTCGCCCGGCGTGCTAACGATTCTGCCAGCTCACCGCCTTTTTTTATAATTGGCACTACCTTCACCTTCTTCATTTTCCATTGCCGGGCTATTTCGTGCTTAAGAGGCTTATATCTATCTATCTATCTATCTATCTATCTATCTATCTATCTATCTATCTATCTATCTATCTATCTATCTATCTATCTATCTTTTCGCCTTCCTTCTTGATTATTCGTTGGTCAAAGGGGCATGCAACAGCAACTTATATTGCATATGCTCACTACTTGAACAAAACTTGACTTAAACAGGATTCGAATAATCCTATCAGGAGGTGCTATTAAGTTAGACATGGCCTGGACCAATCTTTGGTCGAAACGTATCTAAATTATCTAAGTTATCTAAGTTATGTGTTGCATCTTGTCGACCACCACTAGGTCCGGTCTGATATGCTATAGCACCTGATCTGTTTGGATTGGAAAAACCTACAGGATTTTGCAAGTCTCCGACTCCACCACACTCTGCGGTTTGTGCTCATACCACGTTTTGCCTCTTTCTAGCTCCCACTTTTAGCACAGTTTCATTATTATTATTATTATTATTATTATTATTATTATTATTATTATTATTATTGTAAATTGTTGAATTTTTTCGTTGTTGTAAAGCTTGTTTACATGGACTTTTTTCTTTCGAAAAACGGACAAAACCTTTTGTAACCTTTCGTCCTGTTTTGTCCCTTTATGTTTTCCAATCATATTTGTCACCCTTGTGGCCAATAAAAATAATTTATCATTATTATTATTATTATTAGTAGTAGTAGTAGTAGTAGTAGTAGTAGTAGTAGTAGTAGTAGTAGTAGTAGTAGTAGTAGTAGTAGTAGTAGTAGTGGAAAAGTGCGACATCATTCTCGGGGAGACTCTGGGCACCGACGAAAACGAATTGGCTAGTCTGCTCCGGGGGACTTTCCGGTCAGGAACTGACATGGATAATTTCCGGATGTCCTTGGCCCGGCAGTGCTACCGAGTGGTGCAACCCGTCCGAGATAAACTCAACAGGCACGGATGTGCTGTCAGACGGGCTGGTCTGAGGTGCGCACAAAGTGACGAAACCACCTTGCACGCACTCGTTCAGTGTCCGGGCATTGCTGTCTTGTAGGGGTCATGTTGATGGCGGCGAGCGGGCAGACACGTTAGCGCGTATTTCGTCTGTCGTTACGTTCTGAGTTCAAATTCCGCCGAGGTCGACTTTGCCTTCCATTCTTTCGGGGTCGATAAATTAAGGACCAGTCAAGCACTGGGATCGATGTAATTGACTAGTCCCCTCCTCCCAAATTTCGGGCCTTGTGCCTTTAGCAGAAAGGATTATTATTATTTTATTATTATTATTATTATTTTATTATTATTATTATTATTATTATTATTATTATTGCTTTACTTCTCAGAACGTTCGGTCTTGTTTGTTCTGGTAGATTCTGTGAGAGCGGACAGCAGCCTGCTGTCAGAGGAGGTCTTACAAAGTGTCTTTCCGCACATCATATGCTTCGATACTTGGTTTTTAATTATCGTGGGACACATTGAACATCATCCATGTACCAGTCTGAAAATCCTAGCTGTCCCCAGCAGAGCAGTTCTTTGCGCTTGCTCTGCTCTCATGTCAATTCCTATTTCTTTGATATATTTCTCGAACTTGGTTGTTAGTGCTCCGAGTGCCCCTGGAATGACATACACTTACTTCATAGTCGACATTCTTGCAATTTCGTCTTTTAGTAGTCCGTACTTTTCAATCTTTTCTAGTTCTTATGCTTCTTGTGGGTGCATCCTCAGGTATTGCAATATCTATCATCTTGGTTTCCTTTTTTCCTTTACCACAACAATGTCTGATATCCGAGCTTCATTTAGAGAATCGCATTAGATCGTAATCTTATGTTCCTTGTTCTCAGTGACTTCTTCTGGTTCATGTTCGTACCATTTCCGTGTTCTGTACAGGTTGCACTTGTCACATAGCCTACAGTGGACTTAGCCACATTATCGTGACTCTTTTTGTAGTGCTTTTGTGCCAGTTTGCTATACTCACACACAACATATGAGTTTGTTTCGTTTCTGCTGCCACACATCCTACAAAGGGGCGATTCGCTACTCTTATCTACTTGGAACTTGGTGTAATTAGTTCTCAGAGATTGTTCCTGGGCGCTGCATATCAATGCCTCAGTGCATCCTTTCAGATCACTTTTTCTTAACCATCTCCAAGTGTTGATCTTGTCTTAGCCTTCGATTTCTCTCAGCTATTGCCCATGCAGTGGTTTCGTTTTCCAATTGTTTAGTCTTTCTTCTTCATCTTGTTTCGTAAATATTCGTAGGTATTATATTGTTAATTGTAACAGCGGTAAGCAAGGATTCACTCTGTTGTTTGATTTACCATCCCAGACAGTTCTTTATCATTATTATTATTATTATTATTATTATTATTATTATTATTATTATTATTATTATTATTATTATTATTATCATTATAAAAGGCGGCGAGCTGGCAGAAACGTTAGCACGCCGGGCGAAATGCGTAGCCGTATTTCGTCTGTTGTTATGTTCCGAGTTCAAATTCCGCCGAGGTCCACTTTGCCTTTCATCCTTTCGGGGTCGATAAATTAAGTACCAGTTACGCACTGGAGTCGATGTAATCGACTTAATCCGTTTGTCTGTCCTTGTTTGTCCCCTCTGTGTTTAGCCCCTTGTGGGTAGTAAAGAAATATAATTATTATTATTATCATCATCATCATTTAGTTAGTACATGCTTATTTAATAAGCAGGAATGTTAAATTGAGATTTGAAGACAACAAGTCTCCTCAGATTTCAAGAATTCTATCTAGGTTTCTTGCAGAATATGGAATGGTGATCTTCCACAGGTCGACAATGCGAGTTTCAATTTCAGTCTCTTTCAGTCTTTTAGAGAACATTTTGGTTTTTGTGCCAAGGTCACCAATTACTACAGGAATAATTATTGTTTTGATCTTCCACATTCTCCTCAGTTTTTTGCCTAGATCCAGATATTTCTCAATATTTTCAATTTCTTTGGTATCTAATCTTCTATCATAGAGAATTACAAAATCTATGATCCTACACTGTTTATTTTGTCCTATATTATAGGACAAAAATATTCGCTCCTTTTGCTTCAGTGACATGGTCAGTCTTTATGACACAGTCCCATGAGATCTTTTAATTCTCATTTTCTATCACAACTTCTGGTTCGTGCCTGTACTATGTTTTTGTTGTCACACACTCAGCTAACATCCAGATACACTTTTTTGCCTACTCAATCACCAACATAGTCACGTCTGTGTTTATACTCCATTTGTGCAAGTATACTGCACTCACTTAAAAGGTGGTTGATAATTTCGTCTATTTTCTTGTAGATTCTACATTTGATGTCTGACTGACTTTTGTTGATCTTTGCCTCTATCAAGTTTGGTTGTAAGGGCTTGTTCCTGAGCAGCTATAATTAGCGTTTCTGTCTCTCCTTTCAACTTCCTCTCCGTCAACCTCAGCCAGTGATCCTTACTTCCAGCGTTCTCTGTTTCTTTCATGAATTAACTCTCTAGTCTTATTCCTTTCCATCTGTTTTCTCCGTTGTTCTTCCTTTTCACTTTGAATTCTCTTACTGTTTCAGTCACTTTTTGGGTGTCGCTGACGGCCAATATTATCCTTTCTTTACTCTGCACAACACACAAGTTTTTGTCGTGGGACTCGAGTTGGATTTGTAACTGTTTTCTTCATGTTCTTTACACAGCTGGTGACGTCCTGCACCCATATATGAAAACACACATTTTTCTTTTGTTACTTTTCTATACCAAACATGAGCGCGAGAGAGCAAAGTCTGTTCATAATTTTCCCAATCTACGGAGAAATAGCTAAATTATCCCTGCTTATATATTTTCTGTACCGGTTGCATATATTACATCACATCTTGATACTCTGGGGACTGAGATCCCCGTTGACACGCCCCTGATATTGAATAAAGTGTAAACACTTACGTTATGTATGTTAGTAGCCCCTGCTTTATATGGGTGGTGTAATATAAAACCAGGCTGCTTGTTTGCCGCGCATAGACCAAATTGGTGTGGACGCTTCTGATGAGAAGCCAATAAAATCGATTGAGACTGTCCATAATTTTTTTTCCATTTTCGGAAAGAAGCTGAACTAACTCTGTTTATATATCTACTACATAGGTTTGTATGAGTGTGTGTGTGTGTATGTGTGTGAGTGCATGCGTGTGTATAATATATATTTATATATATATATATATATATTATATATATATATATATATGTGTTGTGTGTGTGTATATATATATATATATATAGATAATATATATATATATATGTAGGTATATATATGTATATATATATATGTATATATAATATATATATATAATATATATAATATATATATATTGCTATATCTATATATGTATATATATTATAATATATATATATATATATAAAAATGAAAAAATAATGTATTATCTTTATATTATATAAATATAGTTGTAGAATATATGTATATATATGTATTATATGTTTTATAGGTATATATATATATTTGTGTATATATATACTAGATGATATGTATATATAATATATATATAATATACTATTAAATAATAGGGTACATGTATAAGAGAATATATATACATATGTATATATATATAATATATATATATATATATATTATATATATATATATATATATATATATATATATATATATATATAATATATATTATCTAGTTTCAGCTCACGAGCTCTGGCCATGCTGGGGCACCGCCATTTGGTGTTGCTACATGATTTTACTTCACGAATGCTTTTTAGCAATTGCCATTTGGTGCATGAGAGAGTTCGATGCAGCTGCCCTCATCTGCACCTCCTCCCGTGAAGTTGGTTCATCTGGGACACCTGACAGGACGAGATCCAGTTTTATTTTAAAGACATCTGCATCCACCCCATGCAGGTCTCTCAGGTTCTTCGGGAGGATATTGAAGAGCTGTGGGCCTCTGAAGCCCAGACTATCATAGTATCTTGTCCTACATCTTGATGGCAAACCTGGAGTCCTTGGCACTATGCAGTGGCGCCCAGTTCTACCATTTGTGTAACTCTCGATGCCAAAGTTTGGGACAAGTCTTTCTAGGATCTTCCAGATGTATATTACGGCATATCTTTCTCGCCTACGCTCTAAGGAATACAGTCTTAATCTCTTGAGTCTTTCCCAGTAGCTTATATGATGCACAGAGGCTATCTTCTTCGTGTAGCTTCGTTGGATCGCCTCAAGTTCTGTGATTAAGTTGACACTGGATGGTGACCATGGCTGAGAGCAATAGTCAAAGTGGCTTAGGACAAGTGTCCTCCAGTGGACCATCATGGTTTCCTGGTCTCTTGTTCTAAAGGTTCTAAGAATCCATCCGGTCAGCCGCCTACATTTCATTGCCAATTTAGCAACATGCACATGAAAGGTTGCATCATCACTCATGTAAATACCCAGGTCTCGCACTGATTGTGCCTCTGGGATTGCAATCCCTCCAGGTCCAGTGTATTTATTGGGTACTGCATTTAGTTTTGCATGCTGATAGCATAAAGCTTGAAACTTTTCAGCATTGAACTGCATGCTATTCTTTTCAGCCCACTTGTATATTTTGTCCAGCTCACATTGCAGGTGCTTAGTGTCTTCAGGGTTCTGTATTGCCTGTGAAACTTTTGTATCATCTGCATAACTTGTGATCGTGGCTCTCTGCGTGGCTGAGGGCATGTCTGAGAGGGCCATTATGAACAGTAGTGGTCCCAAAACAGTGCCTTGCGGAACACCGCTCACTATTTGCGTGTTAATTGAAGTGGCCCCATTGGCTACTACCACCTGACTTCTATCCTTCAGAAAGTCATGAAGCCATTCTCCAATTTTCCAACTATGCCAAGATCACTCAGTTTGTGACATATCATTCCATGATCGACTTTATCAAAGGCCTTTGCAAAGTCGAGATATATAACTTCCACATTTGAGTGGTTGAGCAGTCGTTTCAGCACCCAGTCATAGTGTTGTAGGAGCTGAGTTAAGCAGCTTCTTCCTGGTCGGAAACCATGTTGGGTGTCAGGCAGCAAGTCATTTTCTTCAAGGAAGGTGATTAGTTTCCTTCTGACTATTCGTTCTATGACCTTGCTGATGTGTGAGGTCAGAGAGATAGGCCTATAGTTCTTGGCCTCCGCTCTGCTACCTCCTTTATGAATAGGGCATATTTTACCTTCCTTCAGTTTCCTTGGAAGTTTGCCAGTTGCAAGGAAGCTCTGAAAGAGGAACTGCAGTGGTCTTGCTAG
>NC_042999.1:5335275-5340275 GCF_006345805.1 Octopus sinensis | reverse complement strand
TCCCATGCCTGTTTGGAGAGTTGGGCCATCACAGCAGCTGCCTTGCCAATGCGTATATTGAGCTCAGTATCAAGGGATAGGTTGTAGGTGACGGTAGAGCCAAGATAGGTAAACTTCTCCACCTCCTGTAGTCTGTGGTCTCCAATATGTATGTTTGGGATGGTCGATGTAGCCTGACCCATGATGTTGGTCTTCTTGAGGCTGATAAATAAGCCAAAGTTGCCACATGCTTGCTCAAAACAGTTGATGAGCCTTTGTAGGGATTCTTCTGTGTGTGATACCAGAGCGGCATCATCAGCAAATAGCATCTCCTTGATCAGGACGCTTCTGATTTTGGTTTTGGCATGCAGACGCGAGAGATTGAACAGTTTCCCATCACTTCTACTGTGCAGAAACACTCCATCATCTGATGTCACAAAGGCATGTGACAGCAGCAGCGAGAAGAAGATGCCAAATAATGTAGGAGCAAGTACACAACCTTGCTTTACCCCATTTTTTATTTGGAAGGCGGCTGATGTTGAACCATTGTGCTGTATGGTGCCTTGCATATCATCATGGAAAGATGTGATGATCCTCAGCAGCTTTGATAGACATCCGATTTTTTGGAGCAGGATGAAGAGGCCTTTTCTACTAACCAAGTCAAAGGCATATATAATGGCCTTTTCTGCTCTCTGGACTTCTCCTGAAGTTAGCGTATGGAGAATATCATGTCAATAGTTGATCTGCTTCTTCTAAAGCCACACTGCGATTCTGGATAAATTCGAGAAGCAAGCAGTTGCAGCCTGGACAGGAAAATGCGAGCAGAGGCCTTTCCAACAGTGCTTAGAAGAGATATTCCACGGTAATTGTTACAATCACCACGGTCACCTTTGTTTTTGTAAAGCGTAATGATGTCAGCATCCCGCATATCCTGAGGGACTGTACCTTCTTCCCAGCACTGACACAGAAGCTCATGAATGTGCCGAAGCAGGATGGTGTTATTGCCGGTTTTGATGATCTCTAAAGGGATGCCGTCTTTTTCCGGAGCCTTGTTACTTCCTAGAGAGTCAATAGCCTTGGTGAGCTCTGCTATAGATAGCAGACTGTCAAGTTCACACATGACTGGCAAGATCTTGACACCCTCGATTGCAGCCTCAGCTACCGTGGTCTCTCATGAGTAGAGATCCTGGTAGTACTCCACCCATCTATCCATTTGCTTGATTTGGTCCTTGATGAGATCCCCAGTAGTTGATTTCAGAGGGGCTGACTTGTTTGCGGATGGACTGAGGGCCTTCTTCAAACCGGCATACATCCCACGGGTGTCGCCACTGTCAGCAGCTGACTGGATACTCTGACAGATTTCCTGCCAATACCTATTTGTACAGTGTCTGCCAGTCAGTTAGGTTTTATTTCTTGCCTTTCTGAGTTCTTCGAGTGACTTTATAGAAGAATCACTCTTGTATTACATCAGAGCTGCACGCTTTGTTTCGATAACTGTTTCCAGCTATGAGAGCCCAGCACTGAACAAAATCTGGGTTTTGCCTTTCTCTCGCGCCGAAAGTATCTATTGATGTGGTATACAAAGCTTCCCTGGTATAATTCCACCTACTTTCAGCAGAGGTGGTTGGGCAGCTACTAAGGGCAACTTTGATAGAAACAGCAAAATATTGTCGCAGTGTAGGGTCGGATGTTCCAGCAGTGTTAATGCGTGGTCGGCCCATTTTCTTGGAGTGATGGACTTTTTAGGCAGAATCCTCACCCTGCTTCTTATTAGTGAATGATCTGTGTCACAATCCGCGCTGTGGTAACTACGAGTCAGTTGAACAGAATTCAGAAAGGGTCTTCGTGTAATGATGAGATCTTGGATGTCTCCAAGATGCCTTGTGGGATGTCCTGTTGGCAAAGAATGTGTTAGTGATGCACAGGTTATGGTATGTGCAAAATTCAAGTAGTCTCTGACCATTGTCATTCATGTTGCCAATACCAAAACACATACACTTACATATATACATACATATATATACGATCGATTTGTTTCAGTTCCTGTCTGCGAAATCCATATATATATATATATATATATTATATATATATATATATATATATATATATATATATATATTATATATATATATATTATATATATAATATATATATATATATATAAACATATATGCACACACACATACAAACACATATATTTGGAATTTAAAAAAGAAACAAATAAAAGACGAAGACGGGTGTGTAAACAGCAAACAGGTTTATTAGTTTAACTCCGGGCTTAGGAAAATTTATATAGGGAGTACTACTAATTTTAAAATTAGATATAGGGGACACAAGAATTTATTTATTCACCCCTATATAAAAAATTACAGACATTTTAGTATGTTGTAAGCACAAATATTTAGCGTCTTATATAGTTCAAATTTCGACTTTGCCTTTCATCCTTTCGGGATCGATAAATTAAGTACCAGTTACGCACTGGGGTCGATGTAATCGACTTAATCCGTTTGTTTGTCCTTGTTTGTCCCCTCTATGTTTAGCCTCATGTGGGCTGTAAAGAAATATATATTAATTTAGCATTAGAATTCTTTAAGTTGTATAAAAATTGTTTGCATCATTCGAAAGAGAAATAAATTTTGCATAAGGTAAAAGATATAAATACTTTGTATGGTGTTAGTAACAAAATATTTTGTAAGAAATAGAACTTTTATCGTCGGTTTATATATCTCAGGTCTCCCCATAAGTTCTGTCCGAATTTTGGATAAAGAATCCAAGTGATCAAATGTTATATTTAATTGAAAGTTAATCATCAATATACTTTCCCTGATTATCTATGACTTACTTCCATCTATTTACAAGCTTTTTAATCCCATCATTGTAAAGCTCTTTTGGTTTCAAAGCGAAGTCCTCTGAAATGTCAGGTTCGACCTCCTCCTGGCTTGCGAAAGTTGTGTCCCCCTAATAATTCTATAAACTATGAAACAAATGGTATCCTGAAGGAGTAAGGTCGGGAGAATAAGTTGGATGAAGAAATTTTTCCAAACCGACCTCTTCGATCTTCTGTGTTGTGATCTTTGCAGTGTGGGGTTGCGTATTGTCCTGATGAAACATCACTCGTTTTCGACTCACTAAAGCGGCTCTTTTTTCCTTCAAAGCTTGGTTCAAACGCTATAATTGCTGACAGTAGACTTGAGCATTGATTGTTGCATTAGGTGGTAACAATATAAAGTGAATTACGCCTTTGCAATCGCACCAGATAGAGTAGAACCTTTTTCCCATGAAGTTCCCTTCTCGGTTGTGGTTGAGCATTTTCCCTTTTACCAAGCCACTGTTTACGACGTTTAACATTTCGATAGAAAATCCATTTTTCGTCACAAGTCTATCGAAAAAGGGTGAAATGAGTTTGCGAGAATGGAGAGAAGAGCAGATGTCAACTCGAGATTTGCAGTTGCTTTCGGACAATACATGAAGCACCTATTTTCAAAGTTTAGGAATCTTTCCACGTTGTTGAAGATGACGATGAACTGTTGTATGGTTTGAAGTAAGCTTTATTACCAATTCTTCAACTGATAATGGCGGATTTTCTTCAAGTAATGCCTCAAGGAGCTTATCATCAAACTCAACTGGACATCCTATTCGATCTTCATCTTCAATTTTGCAAACGATCTCCTGCAAGTTCTTTCATTCAAGCACTTTCCCATAAACTGAGTGTATGTTTCGAGTCACTTCGACTGCAGAGTTACCTTTATTGTACTCATAAAGAATTATATGTGCCTTAAATGCTCCTTGGATACTTCCATGTTGAAAGAGTTTTAATCAAAGCAATTTTAGGGTGTCCACGAAGTCTGGGTACATGGAATAAAATTATAACATAAACAAATATAAGAAATAATAATTTTACTTTTTTACTTTTGTTTAAATTAAATTTAAAAAATACTTTACTTTTCTAAATTCATTTGTTATTTTTTCTACAGATGATCGAATGATGGCTCTGTCTAAAGAAGAAAGAATCCCAGATCGAATGATGGATCTGTCTAAAGAAGAAAGAATCGAGTTAGTATTATTAAGTGGACGAAAGGGATGGTCTTATCGCAAAATTGCGGAAGAATTTAATCTTCGACACCCTTATAGGTAACCTATTTTTTTTTACTGCCGTCGGGAAATTGATCAAGAAATTTAAAGAAACAGGCAATGTTTTGGATAAACCCCGTTCCGGGCGACCAAAGACTTCAGATGAAACGAAAAAGGTTGTCATGGCTAAAGTTTTTGCTAGCCCAAAGAAATCACTTCGTCGGACAACCACGGTGTTAGGTATTCCAAAACCAACCATCCACAAAATGCTGGTCGAGGAAAAGTTTCATCGATACAACCTACAGATATTGCATCACTTAAATGAAGATGACCCTGATAGACGAATGTAGACGTGCGAATGGTTTTCAGATGAATTGGATGAAAATATCAATTTTACGAAAAACTTTGTTGTTCAGTGACAAAGCTACGTTTTATGTAAATGGTGAGGTCAACAGACAGAATCTTCTATACTGGTCTCGAGGTAATCCACATTGGATGGATCCATCCAAACAGCAAGGCAGCAAAAAGGTGATGGTGTGGTGTGGTTTGTGGAAAGCTCATGTTCTAGGACCCTTCTTCATTTAACATGTAACGGATGAGACTTGTGTAAACATATTGAGAGATAAATTAATATCTCAAATTGAGCGCCTAAGGCGAGGGCCTTCCGAATTGGTTTCAGCAGGATGGGGCCCCTATCCATTTTGCCACAACTGTTAGAGATTGGCTTAATGACACTTTTCCTCACTGGATTGGAAGAAGCGCTCATATGGAAAGGTCCCCTCGTTCACCAGACCTTTCTCCCCTTGATTTCTTTTTCTGGGATATGTTGAAAGAGAAAGATTACAATAAAGATTACAGATTTAAAACACACGAGAGAACGCATTATCAGTCAGTGTGCTGAAATTGATGGCAATGTAGACTTATTTAATCAAGTTCACCTGAATTTTGCC
>NC_042999.1:5317775-5332775 GCF_006345805.1 Octopus sinensis | reverse complement strand
GTATGTATATATGTATGTATGTATATATACATGTGTGTATAAATATATATATATATATTATATATATATATATATATATATATATATATATATATATATATATATATATATGTGTGTGAAGGCGCATGGCTCAGTGGTTAGAGCGTCGAGCTTACGATCGTGAGGTTGTGAGCTCGAATCCCGGACCGGGCTGGGTGTTGTGTTCTTGAGCAAGGCACTTTATTTCACGTTGCTCCAGCTCACTCAGCTGTAGAAATGAGTTGCGACGTGCCAAGCTGTATCGACTGGTGCCAAGCTGTATCGACCTTTGTCTTTCCCTTGGATTACACTGGTGGCGTGGAGATGGGAGGCTGGTATGCATGGGCGACTGCTGGTCTTCCATAAACAACCTTGCCCGGACTTGTGTCTAGGAGGGTAACTTTCTAGGTGCAATCCCATGGTCATTCGTGACCGAATGGGGTCTTTACCCCCCTTACCCTTTATATATATGTATATATATATATATATATATATATATATATATATATATGTTTACACACACGCATAAACGCATACGTACATTCATATACACAGATATGTTAAACGCGCGCACACACACACACACCTGTTTCAGTCATTTAACTGCGGTCATGATAGGGGTACCACCTTGATCGGATTTTAAGCGAACAAATTGACCCCAAGGCCTATATTTTTACGCCTACTACTTATTCTATCGGTTTCTGTCGAACCGCTAAATTAAGGGGACATAAGCACACCAACACTGCTTGTCAAGCGGTGGTGTGGGTGGAGGACAAAAACAGACAGAAACACAAATACACAGAAGCACACACACACACATATATATACACGACGAGCTTTCGGTTTCCGTCTACCAAATCTAAATTTCAAGGCTTTGGTCGGGCCGAGGATATATTAGAAGACACTTGCCCAAGGTTCTGCACAGAGGGACTGAACCTAGAACCATGTGACTGAAAAGCAAACTTCTTACTACACATCCACAAAAATGAGTAACACTGCGATGGACTGGCGTCCCGTCCAGCTTGAGAACACATACGCCATTGAAACCGGGAAACTGGGCCCATGAGCCTGGCTAGGCTTTTAAAAGGCGCATTTATTTGTTTATTTTATACAAGCAGTATCGCCCGGCGTTGCTCGGGTTTGTAAGGGAAATAACTATATAAGCATTTTTAGAGATGTAAAGTATAATAGCCATCTCAATATGGCTAACCACAAAGGAGGGGGTGTTACTGTAGCTTTTTACGTTCTGAGATTTAATAATAAATTTTTAGAGAGTTACTTCCCTTATATATGCCAAAAATGCATTGAAAATGGGAAAAATTGATGGTAATTTTTTTTTTAAATCGTAGACTCATCATAGACGCGCGCTAATACCCAGAAGGGCTAGATATGAATCACGACTATAAGATACCCGGTTTTGGTTAAACTGCACCGCAAAATGTGGGAGTAGTTAGGAATCTAAATCGTAGGAGACAGACAGCACACAACCTCTCTTTTATATATAAAGATATCTCTATATATGAATTTTATCTAAAAGGTTAGCAGTCAACATATTTGGGTGAGTTACATGTATTTGATAAAATTCTGACTTGACTCCCAATTACTGAAAGTTTCATCTGCATGGGACTCGTCCATCTCGTCAGATGTTCGGAGTTAGACTAGGAATCTAAGCACACTCCATTGCTTTTATACATTTTTTCACCGAAATTTTCAGGCAATCGTGCTTACATAATTCGAGAGCATCCGAAGGAATCTGCTGTTTAATGAAAGCATACTAATCACAAACGTCAAACTCGGAGAAAATACTGCTTATTATTATTTTTTTTATTCCTTATCAGATTTAAACAATGTTATTACAGTGTTGGTGCCGTATTACCGTGGACCTATCAATAATACTCTGGAGAAGGAAATCTGAAATCTTTTTCCTGGGCGTAACTGAATTAGATTTTGATGGACGGATCAGTCTCAGGCGTTAAAATTAAGTCACTTTTACGATCTTTTTAAGTAAAATAGGGTTCAGTAAGAGTAAAGAAATTTATTCACTCGCCTATTTTCCAATCTAGTCACTCAAGTACTCGGCTGCTGTAGAACTTTTGTTGTGAGTGTTTAAAGCAGCATAATATGATTGCTAGTGTTATGTGTAGTTTGGGTTTTAATGGGATAGACAACCAAATGAAAGCCATTGTTATTGTTTACGTGTTTATTTACTATTCATGTTACACGGACTCGACAGTCAGCGTAGTGATACATAATATACTTTACACACAGTTTGTATTGTTCACTAACAAAATAGTGCCAAAAGTGGGGATGTATTCTATACAAGTGTGTCAACGTATACACACAGATATGAATGTGTAACAGCTAGAGATCGAATTTTCGATCGAGCAATCTGTAATGTGTTCTTATCTATTCTATAAAAGGTTTTGGTTTTGCCTGCGTTTATGTTAAATCTATACATCTTTTACTTGTTTCAGTCATTTGACTGCGGCCATGCTGGAGCACTGTCTTTAGTCGACCACATCAACCCCAGGACTTATTCTTTGTAAGCCTAGTACTTATTCTATCGTACTCTTTTGCCGAACCGCTAAGTTACGGGGACGTAAACACACCAGCATCGGTTGTCAAGCGATGTTGGGAGGGGACAAACACAGACACACACTCACATATACATATATACGACGGGCTTCTTTCAGTTTCAATCTACCAAATCCACTCACAAGGCTTTGGTCGGCCCGAGGCTATAGTAGAAGACACTTTGCCTAAGGTTCCACGCAGTGGGACTGAACCCGGAACTATGTGGTTGGTAAGTAAGCTACTTACCACACAGCCACTCCTGCGCCTACCTATGTTCAAATCCTTGAAACAGATTCGTTGAGTTAAGGAATCGGATATTCTTTATCATCTGAAATAGTTTGTTCGGAGTCGGACATTTTGAAAATTTTAGGCCGAATATATTTCGTACAAATATGTTTTTTGTCTGAGGCAAAGCTTTTCGTCTTCTGGAGTAAAATTTTAAGGTTAGTTTTCTCGCTGAAGATAGGATTGTTTCTCGAAGAAAACACGACTGGTTCTGAACCCCAGTTCAAAATGCTAACCTCAATTTGCGGGGTTTAAATTATTGCTTGAGTACACTAAACATTTACCAGATACAGAACATGATACTGGTCGTTGAGCCAAACTAATGCTTATTATCAATGGGAATTGTTCGAAATTTAGCCGATAATGTCTTTTCAAAAAGAGTATTTCGCGAGGCGAGATTTTCCTTATCTCTCTCTATATAAAGCTGAAGTAGTCTGTGTATGGCAGGTTTGGTAGCCTTCAACTAACACTATCTCCTCCGAGACCCTGCGGCGCAAGTTGACCAAAATCAAGAGTATGATAGAAGAAGGCTTGCTCTTCCGTCCGTAGAAGAAAAAATTCAAATCGGACCATGTTAACACCAAAAATCATTTACATCAAAAAGTGCTTTTTTCTATGAAAATCCCTATTTTTTACGATTTTTTGACTGCTGTGTCGCCATTTTTCGGTGTATTTCAACCAGAAAAATGTTCACTTAAAGAGAATAACAAGCTACATAATGCACAATTTTTACTTTTCAAAAATTCCAATTCTAAAGGGTCGAAACAAACCCGAGCAACGCCGGGCGATACTGCTAGTTATATAGTAACAGTTAGATACAGAATTGATTTTGTGGGTTAAGAGAGTAAGTATAAACGAGTTGGTGGGGTGCGAAAAATGGAGATAGGTTTGGTATTGAATTGAATTAGTGAGCATAAGAGGAAGTGGGAGGAGAAGGAAAGATATGTCGTGTGATTGTTCAGTTTAGTCGTAAATGTTAAGTTGTAGACGAGTAATAAACTCTTATTTATACGCTTCGAATTTGATCTTCTCTTTAAAAATCTCACGGTCGAGCAGTAAGTATTAACGCACGAAACACGCGCACACACACACATACACATATTAATGTTCGTTTTTATGTTCAGTTATAATAAAATAATTTTACATTAATCTGGTAGGTAACTCTATACTTATGTAGAGTACAAATTTAGTACACACACACAGACACACACAGACACAGACACAGACACACACACATACACACACAAACGTATATATTGTTCGTTTTTATATTCAGTTATAATACAATTTTAGATTACGTTACGTTCTGAGTTCAAATTCCGCCAAGGTTGACTTTGCCTTTCATCCTTTCGGGGTCGATAAATAAAGTACCTATTTCTTTACTACCCACAAGGAGTTAAACACAGAGGGGACAAACAAGGACAGGCAAACGGATTAAGTCGATAATATCGACCCCAGTGCGTAACTGGTACTTATTTAATCGACCCCGTAAGGATGAAAGGCAAAGTCAACCTCGGTGGAATTTGAACTCAGAACGTAGCGGCAGACGAAATACCGCAAAGCATTTCGCCCGACGTGCTAACGATTCTGCCAGCTCACCGCTCACGATAAATTAAGTACCAGTTACGCACTGGGGTCGATGTAACCGACTTAATCCCTTTCTTTGTCCTTGTTTGTCCCCTCTGTGTTTAGCCCCTTGTAGGTAGTAAAGAAATAAGATTAATCTGATGGATAACTCTATACTTTAGTAGAGTACAAATTCATTATTCTTATCAGTGGCGGTACCCCCTATTTCCACTCGATATTATCGATAACATTCAATATAATGAGTCCTTTTTTCTTTAATTCTTTCTTTATGCTTGTACATTATATAATCCTTATGCTTAATGTCAGTAGCCATCCCCTAGTTTATGAAAAAAATACAAAAATCCTTGTATAGAACTGTGCACTTCACAGTTCCTGTAACACGGTGTTTAGCTATTGTGCGCATGCTCACATGTTCAAGATATGAAGCTTCACGCTAGGGAGAGGGAGCACTGTCGTTCACGCAGTGCCAGTGAAAGATAGTGTTTCTTTTTTACTCCGCGTGTGTTGTGCTTAAAATCATGTTTATATTCTTGAATGTGATAAAGTGTAGAATTAGATTATTATCCTGCTTCCAGCTTCAGTGTTACTGCCAAGATTTGAAAAGTAGAGCAGATTTCCATCCCCTTATTTTGTGATTTAGGGGTGATTTTTGAAAAACAAGGGGGAATTCGCGATTGTATTCAGTAAACAAATTAAACACACAACCCGACAGTGGCTAAAACGCAAACCAATCAAGTTTATGTATAAATATTCTTTTTATATGTTTATTTCCTTTGACACAATATTAAAGCAAAGGCTAAAAATTTTCTGAAGCAACACCCGTACTAATTCTATCTACGAGCTGTCACTGATTCTTATACAAGAATGTTGTTGACAGTGACTGCGAAGTTTCAGTCAGCTAAACCATCGTCGGACTACGATGCATGAAAGTTAGTCTTACCTTTATTAACTCTATTGAGTTAAAATCATCTTTGGGTGTGTGGGGATTTTGGTGCGTGGGTTTGAGTGGGAATTTGGGGGTGTGGGTTTGAGTGCGGATTTGGGTTGTGGGTTTGAGTGGGAATTTGGGGTGTGGGTTTGAGTGCGGATTTGGGTGCGTGGGTTTGAGTGGGGATTTGGGGGTGTGGGTTTGAGTGGATTTGGGTGTGTGGGGATTTGGGTGCGTGGGTTTGAGTGGGGATTTGGGGGTGTAGGTTTGAGTGGGGATTTGGGTGCGTGGGTTTGAGTGGGGATTTGGGTGAGTGGGTTTGAGTGGGGATTTGGGGGTTTGGGGATTTGGGTGCGTGGGTTTGAGTGGGGATTTGGGGGTGTGGGTTTACTCAAATACGTTCGTGACCATCAAAACACAAGAGAAGCAACTTTCTATTCTAACATAGCCGTGATATGACTGATTAATAACCCTAGCCTTATAAATGAAGACAAGAAATACCCCCAAATAACAACAACGTATAAAGAAATGACCAGCCTTAACTGACCACCTACCTACATTCTTTAGTGAAAAAAAGTTGGCAGACCCAATTACTAAGGGCTTAAATACCGGACTTTGTACCTTTCACCTTTTCGTTGTCGAAATAAAAGGTTTAAATTTAATAATACCAAAAGCAACAAAAATACTGTCACACCTTGCGTCTACCTGACAAAATAGAAACACGTGTAGGCTTGTTTACAAAGTTCTTCATGCATGAATAAATTCTGAGCAATAACATAAACCCCGAATTTAATAAATTTAAATTTTTCCAAATCACCTTTCTATAACAAACAACCATAAAAACCTAATTACCATCCCACTCAAACCCGCACAGCCAAAGATGAGTTTAACTCAACAGAGACCATAGAAAGCAAAACTAACCATAATGCATTGCAGTCCGACGAGGACTTAACTGGCTGAAACTTCGAAGTCGCTGCCAACAACATTCTTGCATCAAAAAATATATACGTGTATGTATGTATGTATGTCTGTCTGTCTGTCTGTATGCATGCGTGTGTGTGTATGTGTGTGTGTGTGGTGTGTGTGTATGTATGTATTCAGTTTTATTTCAAGATTTCTTGCCAATAAAGAAAGAGCCGGTTTCTAACCTAAATTCAAGGCTCCTTCATTGGAATTTCAAGAGGGTATTTTTGTTTATATGTATGTTATGTGTAGATTTGTATGTTTTGCTTTATGTATGTATTTTCATGCATGTAATTGCATAGCTAGACATGTTCATATATATATATATATATATATATATATATATATAAATGATAAAATTTTGGAAAGTTTTACAGATTTTTACATTTCCAGTGATGGATTGTATGTATTATGTATGTGTGTGTGTATGTGAGTGTGTGAGTGTGAGAGAGAGAGGGAGAGAAAGAAAGGGAACATGAGCACTGATTTGGTACTCACTTATTTCATGTGTTACATATGTTTCAATACTCAGTCACATATGACGTTACACTGTAACTGCAGCTAGTAGAAGATACAGCCTTCGAGAGCCAGCACAGTGAACAAACACAACATCAGACAATGCGTTTGCTCACTGAGACCTGGCTCTCTAAGGCTGTACCCTCTGGCTGCATTTACAGTGTAACGTCATATGTGATTGAGTACTGAAACATATGTAACACACGAAATAAAGGATGTTGAGTCGGTCCAGTGTGCCTCCATCTTGACATCCGCATTTTATCCACGCACCCGAAGGACCCATTACTCAGTCAGATACAGGAGTACGTCCTCATAAATGGAACGTTCCCTGTACTAAATAGGAAATACACGTACAAGGTAGAGATACCGCAATGCCTTCAGAATATTCATATATAGGTACATTTGCTGATAGGAAGTTAAGTAGGTAAATAGCTAGGTAGGTAAATAAATATGCAGGTAAACAGATAGATAGATGGGTAGATAGATATATAGATAGATGGATAGATAGAAGAAATAGATAGATAGATAGAATAGATAGATAGATAGATAGATAGATAGATAGATAGATAGATAGATAGATAGATAGATAGATAGATAGATAGCTGGGTAGATAGATAGATAGATAGATAGATAGATAGATAGATAGATAGATAGATAGATAGATAGATAGATAGATAGATACGTAGATAGATAGATAGATAGATAGATAGATAGATAGATAGATAGATAGATAGATAGATAGATAGATGCTGGATAGATAGATAGATAGATAGATAGATGATAGATAGATAGATTGATAGATAGATAGATAGATAGATAGATAGAGAGATATAGATAGATAGATAGATAGATAGATAGAAGAGAGATATAGATAGATAGATAGATAGATAGATAGATAGATAGATAGTAGATTGATAGATAGATAAATAGATAGATTGATAGATAGATAGATATGTTTCTTTATTAGCCACACAGGGCTGTACACAGATAGAACAATTTACAAGGTAGAGCTTTTCTTTTTGAAGGTTTAAAAAAAAAAAAAATAATAATAATAATAATAATAATAATAATAATAATAAAATAATAAAATAAAAAATAAAAAAAAAAAAGGGGGGGTCGATCAAAAGGGATCGTAAAAGGAGAGAAGGACAAAAAAAAGGGGGGGTTAAAAAAAAAGGGGGGAGAGGAAAAAAAATTGATCAATAGGGATCGTTATCACAGAATGTCATATGAAGTGTAAAGGGGAGGACAGGTGAGGTTTACCCGTGGAAAGAAAAGCCTACGGAAAAGACCACGGTAACCTCGGTCAATGAAGTACATGTTATATTTCTTTTTTTTTTTTTGCAAATAAGCAACTCTCTGTATTAATTTTTACGGTTCATAGAATCATAGTCAAGGTGGCTTCGTCATTCATACGTGCCATCCTTGCTACATTCACATCTTTTTTTAAAACATTCACTAGACAAAACTTGCCTCTCTACTCTCACTTTTTTCTTCAAGTGATACTTGAAGAAGTTGATGAGAGATTGACCAGAGAGGAAAGTGTTTGTCTCTAATCCTTTCAGACGCGTCCACCAGATACATTCTTTCGCCATAGCCACAAGTATGATAAAAATAGCTCTTCCTTCCCGTTTGAAGGAAGGAGGCGTGACGATATTACGATAGACTCGGCGGATAAACCGACACGTCCCACACGTGACAGCAGTCGTTCGACATAAGCCCACAGGTGGGAAATTGCTGGACACTGCACGATTGCGTGCAGAGCGGTTTCGTCGCTCTGCCCGCATCTCGGGCAGGTCGGCCCCGTGTTTCTCGAGCCATGCCTATAGAGCTTATCCCGAACGGGTAGCGCTTCTCGGTAGCACCGCCAGGCCAGGGATCTCTGGAAGTTGTCCATAGGTCCCGGGCCGAAAGTCGTTTGAAACAGGCGGGTCAGGTATTCCTCGTCGACGCCCAGGTTTGCCCCGAGCTCGTCGTCGTACCTCCCCTCCACTAATCCCCTATAGAATGCTTGGTTGTGTTGAAGTCACTCAAGGTCGACCCGGGACGGCAGAGTTGCTTGAGAGCAACGCGACACTCGCGGTGCCATTCGCCCTTCTTCGGCTCTTTTTGATCCACGACTGTAGTTCGGTCATGGAGACGAGTTGCGGGAATGCGTGCCTCACAAACGGCGACCACACCTGTTCACCGTCGTCTACATAGAGCCGGAGATGTCGCAGTCTCAGCGCGTGTCTGCGCATCATCAACCACGGCATGCCCAGCCCTCCTTTTAACGGGTGTTGACAGCAAATGGATCGCCTGACCATCGGGACGCATCCTTTCCACAAGAAGCGGAAGAGGATGCGTTCTAGTTTGGTGATGGTAGGGTCGGGACAAGGTACGACGGTCAGGCGGTAGTAGATGATGGACGCGATGTACGCGTTCACCACCTCCGCCCGACCTTTTAGGGACAGTTTCCTCTCGGACCATTGCTGGGCGAGAGTGACCACCCTACTCGTTATCTCGTTCCAGTTCTTCTCCATTTGGAGGTCCGGACCGAACCAGACCCCGAGCAACTCAACCGGCCGTCTGTCCAGCGTCCCACGACGGAGGTACTGGTGGACGGCATGGGTTTGCTTCTCCAGGTGCCGAGCCGCAAGCCCACTGACTTTTCCCGGTTGATTTTTGCTCCTGTCACCGCTTCGTAGTCTTTCAGTGTCTCGCCGACCCGCTCGATGTGCTCGTGGCTTGACACTATGACGGTGACGTCGTCCGCGTATGCAGACACGCTCGTCCCGCATCCTAATTCTCGCGGGATGCCCCTCAGAGTCGCCAGCTTCCGCAGTAGTGGCTCAAGAGTCAATACGTATAGAAGCGCCGAGAGGGGGCATCCCTGACGGACCGAACGTGCAATGTCGAAGGGTCTCGATAGATGTCCATTTACGCGAATTACCGAACGGATGCCTCTGTACAAGGCAGCTATCCAGCCGCGGAAGACGGGACCGAAACCAGCCGCTCTCAGGACTGCCTCCAAGTATCGATGTCTACCCTATCAAAGGCTTTCGATTGATCCAAGTTGATCAGGGCCCCACCCATGCCAGGTTCGTTAACTACCCTGTCTATGATGTGTACGCATAGATGGAGGTTGTCATGGATGCTCCGGCCCGGCACGGCGCACGTTTGTGCGTTGTCGACCAGTTTCTCCATGACAAGCGCCACCTCTTGGCTAACACCCTTGTCAAAATTTTCAGGTCTGCATTGAGCAGAGTGATTGGCCTAAAGTTATCTATAATGTTTCCCTTGTTTGGATCTTTCTTCAGCAGAGTTACAGCTCCTCGACTCACAAAACCGGGTATGCTCCCGTTTTGCTGCCAGTTGCAGTATACCGCTGCCAAGACGTCTCCAAACAAGTCTGGCATACAATAGTAAAATTCGTAGGGTAGACCATCCAAACCCGGTGATTTGTCCCTCGAGCATTCTGCCATCGCTTCCCGCACTTCCCGCCGCCGTGATGGCACCTTCGCAGCACCCTGCCTTTCTTGTCGAGAGTCGTGGCAGGCTATGTAGGTAGGCACTGAAGTCTACCCTACGTTCTTGCCCTCCACTCGTCCCGAACAGTCGGGCAAAATGCTGCTGAAAGGCCTCACACATTTTACTTGGCTCGAGCAATTCGCGCCCCTGTTCATCTACCAGTGACCGAATGGTGGCTTTGTTGCCCTGTTGCGCCTCTGCCACCCGGGCCTCTCTCGCGGCTCCAACACCTTCGTTCCTTAGAGCACGCATCCTAGCTCTGACAGCACATCCTTCGTGTTTGGCGTTGAAGTGTTGGTCGAGGGCCAACCTCGCCGCCAAAACGTCGGGGGATGCGATGCCGCTTCTAATTGCCTCTTCTAGCTTCTTAACTAGCTCACCCTCTACTCTATTTCTATCTATGGCTAGTGCTTTGCTGTACCTAATCGCTTCTGCTTTTACTGCTCTCTTGAGGGCAAACCACCATTTGTTGTTGATGATGGCTCCCGTCAAAGCCCTCTTTACTAGTGTGCTAATCCGGTCTCTGAAAACTTGTCTGGACGGGAATGATGCGTTCAGTTTCCAGTACCCAGGACCCTGTCTATGTGCCTTATCTAAGTCTAGCGTACACGTCACCAATTTGTGATCCGTGTAGCTGACTGTGTGGAATTGTGGACATCCTAAGTTATCCTTGTCTACTGTCCTACACAGTATCCTATCTAGATACGATCTCGACGACCCACTGCGGTTGCTCCATGTCCACGTTGGTGCATTTGGGTGGTCGAGTCGGTACCTGTCAGACAGTTGGAATCGTCTGAGCAGGTCTCTGAGGCATTTGCATCCCCTTCTGTTTCTGTCGTCTCTACCCACGTAGTCTACATGCGTGTCCAAGGTAGCATTCCAATCCCCCACTAAGAGTAAAGGACGAGACGTTCCCAAGAATACTTCTAGACGTCGAAAGAAATCCGCCCGACCTGTTAAGGGCGGTGCGTAGACTGATACGAGTCGAAAAGCGCACCCATTGCTGCCGTCAACATCCAGAACGATCAGTCTACCACCCTCCGGGCTACGAATATCGTCTTGACTTCGAGATCCAGGCTCTTGTGAAAAAGTACCGCGGTGCCACTACCGCCCATCCTCGGCAGACAGGGAGCGAAATAAATGTTAAACTGTCCGCCAAACATGGACTTTAGGGCCCGTGGCTCGTGGAGTCTGGTCTCACTTATGGCTATGATTCCCAAATCATGTGACTTGATGTCATTTAGGAGGTATCCTTGTTTCCAAGGAGACCCCAAGCCACGCGCATTCACACAACCATCTTGACCATGATTCTATTGGGGTGGTGCTTTAAAACACACAAATGAAAGTACAGAGAGTTACTTACTTGTGTCGAAAGTTTTGGCTTCCTCGTTCTTTGATGTGTCTTCGAGGAGGTTTTCTATATAGTTTTTGGGACAGATATTTCTGGAAACCCCCTACAGCATTGGGAAGAGGGCTTTGAGTTTGTGGTGTTGTGTTTGTGTGATGTGTAGTATTTTGATGTGTTTGGGTGGGTGGTGTAGTGCTGGATGATTGCTATTTTTAAAGTCATCTTCACAAATGTTTGTGTATCCTGTGATGTACTCCATTAGTTTGGAGTCTTTTGTGTCTATCGCTGATAGCATTGTTTTTGTGGTGTTGGTGCTTGTTTGTTGTGTATGGAGTTTTCAGGGTTCAGGTATCTCCCTGCTTTGGTTGCGATTTCTGTTTGGTTTTTCTTGATCTTTTTCTTTTACCCCTGTGGCTATTTGCCATTCTGTCGAACTTTCATCGTTATGAAAAAAGTCTGACGAATCAGCAGGGGGCAAGGGTAAAGCGTCTGGGTGTGTTTGTGCGGTTGTAGATATTGTTGTGGTGCGCGGGGAGGGTGTTGCTGGGGGGTTTGTTGTGGTTATTGTCTCTCCTACATCCTTGGTGCTTGTCTTCTTCGTTGTTATTCTTGGTGTTGGAATTGGTTTATTTGTTGTTGGTGGTGATGATTCTGTTCTTGGCGCTGGGTTTGGTGTTGTTTGGTGGGTGGCTTGTTCTTTGTTGTTTTTCCTGCATTTCCGCATACAGCTTCTTGACTAGCTGTCCATATTGTGGTGTGGGCAATAATCCTGGCTTTTGTGATTTTCCCTGTGGCTGTTGTTGTTGTTGTAATTTTGCGGCAGATTTGCACTCCTTTTTGAGGTGTGCCTCACTGCCACATGTATAGCATCGTGGCCTTCTGCCCTCGACTACTACGTATAACTTGCGGCCATCCTCAAGATGTACGTGGGTGGGGATTTTATTTATGTCCTCTTGACTTATGTGGAAGAGGAACTCTATTCTCTTTCCCAGCCAGTCCTTGTTTTCCGAAACACCGATATCTAGGATGTTTATGTCCTCCATTTCGGATGTTAAGCGCGGATGTAATCCACAGTGTTGTAGTCACTTGGGGGACACCACTGATAATGACTTTCGTCACCTCTGGCCGAGGTACTCGTGTCAACGTTAGTTCATCAGAATGAAGGGTTATCGTTGAGAATTTCTTCGCCAACTCTTCATTCTGAAAAACCACCTGTACGTGTGCGAACTTGTTCGCCCCAAGTCACACAATCCTTGTATCCCCAGATGGGGCGTAAGCACTTTTCGACTTGGTCTGTGCTTGCCTTTTCTGGACTTTTGTTTTTTTATTTGTGATTTTATATACATTGTCTTTTTTTTCTCCTCATTCAGTATGTGCTGAGGTATGTGTAAGAGTATTTTTCCGTTTTGATTTGTAATAAGGTTTCTGCAATCTTTAATCTGTTGTGTAGTAAACGAAACTTTTGTTACCTTTCTTTTATCGCCTCGGCGAAGTTGTTGTTGTTTTGTTATTGTTGTTACTGCCGGTGGTGTTGGTGTTGATGGCAGGGGTGTGGGTTGTAGGTTGTGGTTGCTGATTATGCAACTAGCAAGGGGTGGAAAATTGCCTGCGTAATTTAGTCCTGCATTAGCGCAAATTCGGCATTTCGTTTGCTTGTCGTCGTTATTTTTTCACTTTTGGTGATGGAGTGAGCAGTGGTTGAAGGGAATTGTTGGTGTCGTCGTCGTTGTTGTTGTTGTTGTTGTTTTGTTGTTGTTGTTGTTGTTGTTATTGTCGTTCTTGGTGACGTGTGTAGTAGTATTAGTAGCATTGACGGCACGGTCTTTGGTGGCGGTGATGTTGGTATTGTTATTGGTGGCGACGTCTTTAGTAGGGATAGCAGTTTTAGTAGCAGATTCTGCCATGGTGTTGTTGTCGGTTGTGGTGGTTGGGTGGACTCACTGATGGTGTTTGACGGTGCTTGGCCTTGCGACCTTTGTTTGTATTTGTTGCTGTTGTCGATGTTGATGGTGGCGGAGTTGTCAGGTTCAGGCGTAAGGTAACAGAGCATCCTGTTTTTCTGCCTCTGCGTCACGCTTGACTTGCACCTCAGCCTCGTGGGACCAGTGGCCATTTTGGAAATAAAATGGCTAAATGAACCACGAAGGCTTTGAGAATTTTTTCTTTTAAATTTTGCCCACAGGGGGCAAAATTTTGTGTAGATATTAATCAAGGTTTGCAGTGGATGTTGTTGCACAACTTTTAACACCAAATATTTCACAATAAACATTTTCAACGTACAAAGACCAACTTACGTGGAGCCCATTTGACTAGCGTCCGTCCATGTCGTAGTATAGATAAGATAGATAGATAGATAGATAGATAGATAGATAGATAGATAGAAGATAGATAGATAGATAGATAGATAGATGGATTAGATAGATAGAGATAGATAGATAGATTGATTGATTGATTGATTGATGATTGATTGATATAGATATTATAGAATAGATAGATAGATAGATAGATAGTGATAATAGATAGATAGATAGATAGATAATCGATAGATAGATTATAGATAGATAGATAGATAGATAGATATGAAAGGTAGGTGGGTAGGTAAGTAGGTAATACAAACAAAGAAAGCCTCACAAACACATAAACACACAATGAGACGAAACACATGACCATGGTAACACACGTACTCTACACACACGCACATTCACAAAGCCACATATGGAGACACACATCCATATATATATATATATATATATATATAATAACAAGCGCAAGTACATAATCACACAAACTCATATACATAGACACACTCAAACACGCACACGCAAGGAAGCAGAGGTACACACGCTCACACATACATACACAATCTTTTTGCATGTTTAATGTCCCTTTCTTCCAACTATTTCCTCAATCTTGATATTTACTCTTTTACTCTTTCTCTTTACTCTTTTACTTGTTTCAGTCATTTGACTGCGGCCATGCTGGAACACCGCCTTTAGTTGAGCACATCGACCCCCGGTACTTATTCTTTTGTAAGCCCAGTACTTTTCTATCGGTCTCTTTTTTGCCGACCGCTAAGTGACGGGGACGTAAACATACCAGCATCGGTGTCAAGCAAATGCTAGGGGGACAAACACAGACACACACAAACACACACACATACATATATATAATATACATATATACGACAGGCTTCTTTCAGTTTCCGTCTACCAAATCCACTCACAAGGCATTGGTCGGCCCGGGGCTATAGTAGAAGACACTTGCCCAAGAT
>NC_042999.1:5292775-5312775 GCF_006345805.1 Octopus sinensis | reverse complement strand
GTCACGCTGAATATCCCCGAGAACTACGTTAAGGGTACACGTGTCTGTGGAGTGCTCAGTCACTTACACGTTAATTTCACGAGCAGGCTGTTCCGTTGATTCGGATCAACCGGAACCCTCGTCGTCGTAACCGACGGAGTGCTTCTTTAAGTTCCAACCGGCAGGTATTGAAGATCCATTGAGATGAGGATACGTTGGTGTAGTTACTATGAACGTGAATTTTTCTATTGTTAAGTCAAATAATGATTACCTTAGTAGACAAAGAAGGTACTGATTAACCTGTGAAACCTAAATGCCGTTGATTGGTATGCAACATCGAAAGACTGACCAGGGTCATGACAAAATGATCCCTATTAACGGCAGTCTGGTCACCGGTAACAAAAGTGAGCCCAACCATATGATTAATAATAATAATAATGTTAGAAACGACTCTAGTAGTTGTCATAATATAAATATACATGGAAATCTGGTGAATATCAATAATGGATGGAAGCACTCCGTCGGTTACGACGATGAGGGTTCCGGTTGATCCGAATCAACGGAACAGCCTGCTCGTGAAATTAATGTGTAAGTGGCTGAGCTCTCCACAGACACGTGCACCCTTAACGTAGTTCTCGGGGATATTCAGCGTGACACAGAGAGTGACAAGGCCGGCCCTTTGAAATACAGGTACAACAGAAACAGGAAGTAAGAGTGAGAGAAAGTTGTGGTGAAAGAGTACAGCAGGGATCACCACCATCCCCTGTCGGAGCCTCGTGGAGCTTTTAGGTGTTTTCGCTCAATAAACACTCACAACGCCCGGTCTGGGAATCGAAACCGCGATCCTATGACCGCGAGTCCGCTGCCCTAACCACTGGGCCATTGCGCCTCCACATATATCAATAATAGTCGTTGTAATAATGATATAAAGTGTATTGTAATAATAGCAGTCATGATATTTGTACTAGTCATGTACTTTCTCCTAACATACTCTTTTACTCTTTTACTTGTTTCAGTCATTTGACTGTGGCCATGCTGGAGCACCGCCTTTAGTCGAGCAAATCGACCCCGGGACTTATTCGTTTGTAAGCCCAGTACTTATTCTATCGATCTCTTTTGCCCAACCGCTAAGTAACGGGGACGTAAGCACACCAGCACCGGTTGTCAAGCAATGCTAGGGGGACAAACACAGACACACAAACACACACACACATATATATACATATATACGACGGGCTTCTTTCAGTTTCCGTCTACCAAATCCACTCACAAGGCTTTGGTCGGCCCGAGGCTATAGTAGAAGACACTTGCCCAAGGTGCCACGCAGTAGGACTGAACCCGGAACCATGTGGTTGGTAAGCAAGCTACTTACCACACAGCCACTCCTGCGCCTAAATAAGAAATTGCGTAACTGCTGAAGGCCAACGAAATCCCCATTTAGTAATTAATGTCTAACTAAAAATATTGTTTATACGCTGCAGCTATAAATTTCAAATCTAGATAACGTAACTATTTACACAACATTAGAAAGAAAGGATAAGGCCGAATCAACATGCCTGGTGGCAAAACTCTGGGAATTAAAAAGACTAGATATTAACTAGATCAGCGGTTCCCAACCCTTTTATTTAAATGAGTTATCCCCCACAGACCCCTATTAATATGCTTATATATTATATATATATATATATATATATATATATATATATATATATATATATATATATAATATATAGATGTAAACATACATAGGGAACGAGGTGTACACGCGCAATAATATAGGTATAAAAATTATATATAAAGAAACAAGAACGTGGAATACACAAAGGGATGAACACAGAAAACAGACGGGTCATTCGAAGCCTTTAATTTTCAGTCAGAAAGCGGATCATCATAGCAAATTTCGGCTGATTATTCTGCTATTTGCTCCAACGCGGCCAGCCCCAATGAAAAACTAAGCTGTGAGCATTAGATTTCTTGGAAAAAGGAAACGAATGTATATATATATATAATATATATATATATATATATATATATAAGATGTAACATACATAAGGGAACGAGGTGTACGTACGCCGCAATAATATAGGTATAAAAATTATATATAAAGAAACAAGAACGTGGAATACACAAAGGGATGAACACAGAAAACAGACGGGTCATTCGAAGCCTTTAATTTTCAGTCAGAAAGCGGATCATCATAGCAAATTTCGGCTGATTAATTCTGCTATTTGCTCCAACGCGGCCAGCCCCAATGAAAAACTAAGCTGTGAGCATTAGATTTCTTGGAAAAAGGAACGAATGTATATATATATAATATATATATATAATATATATATATTATATATATATATATATATATAGAGAGATAGATAGATAGATAGATAGATAGATAGATAGATAGATAGATAGATAGATAGATAGATAGATAGATAGATAAGAAAAGACAAGGAGCAACAATTAACAATTAGAAGCTTATATATGAAACTTTGAATTTAGTTCACGGAACTCAAGTACTAACTTTGCGGACCACCAGGGGTTCGCGGACTCCAGGTTGGGAACCACTAGATATGACAATTTCTTGGTCTATTGAAAGAAATGCAATGCCATACTTGGGTGATGGCAGCGGTTGTTCTTTGTGTTGCTTGGAAACTCTCAAAATTTTGTAATGTAAAAAAAAAGCTTAATAAATTTAAAGAATTATGTATGAGATGTTTCCACATGAGTAAAAAAAACTTTCTTATTCTATCAACCAGAAATAAAAATTTTACTCGAAGTATTATTGTTTGGAGTTGTTGCCGTAATATAATTAGAAATGCCGCTAAGTATTTTGTCTGACTCACGATTCCGCCAGATCGCCACCTTATAGTAATAATGATAATAATACCCACCTGACAACAAGGTATGCGATAGGGACGAAAGAAAAGTCGATAGATATGACTCGTTAGCTTGGGAGGTTAAGCAGTTGATGAAAAGAAGGTAGTAGTAACAATAATTGTTTGAACCCTGGGAACAGTGAGCAAAAATCTTTGAGAAGTACATGGAACAAATAGGGGCTGCAATAAGGGTGGAGCACTTGCGGAAAACAGCACTGCATGGAACCGCTCGAATACTCCGGATGGTGCTCGAAAAATAAAGGGTGTTACTTTAGTTCACTGGTAGTGAACAGCTGGTACCGTAGTACATCACCAGCGTTAGAAGCTATGCAAAGACAATAAATAATGATGATGATGATGATAATAATAATGCTATATATTTGATGTTGATAATAATAATATTAAATAGTTAAAGGTGAAGATAATGCCAATTATTGTTGGGTCCTTGGGGACAGTATCAGAAGGCATCAAAGGGAGTATAAAGGTAATTAGAATAGAGTACCCAGGAGAACTGTTACAAAAGGTCTGCCTCCTTAGCACAGCCAGAATAATCAGGAACGTATTGGATAGCTGAAAAATAAAACGGGTAGCATGGTTGCGTAGGCTGCAAGTAGCAAGACCGCTACGCATGCAAGACTCCAGAAGTTCCAACAAAACCTGGGATAAAGAGAAAATAATAATAATAATGATATTGATAATAATAATAATAATAAGAAGAAGAAGAAGAAGAAGAAGAAGAAGAAGAAGAAGAAGAAGAAGAAGAAAAACAACAACAACAACAACAACAGGAAGAAGAAGAAGAAGAAGAAGAAGAAGAAGAAGAAAAGAAGAAGAAGAAGAAGAAGAAGAAGGGGAAGAAGTGATTCAAAATATATCTTGCAAACAACTTGCACATGCAAGTGCTACCAGTTAAAAGCTCCGTATATCGGAAGCTAGCAAGTGTATAGGGTCATCAGGAGAGAATGCGTGCCGTTTCGGGGCCTACCTCTCGACGGCATCAATGCGCACCGGCCCCCCTCACTGATATGGGGCCCCGCTTGCTAGATCAGCTGGTTATGAAGAACTCAATATACTTCTAGCCATCGCTCATCGTCTCTTTTTAACCAAATCCAGTGGCTAGCCTTCTCCACTGTAGATTGGATATCAGTCATGGTGGTATTGACTTTACGATGAGTTAGGCCTAACGATAACAACAGTCGTCTCACGCTGTGTCCTACAAACCAACAAAAATATGGTATCAAAAGCGCGTTAGGGTGTTCTATCTATTTATGAAACTATTTACGAAAACAAAATAGTAAGAAAATTCATAGGCGCAGGAGTGGCTGTGTGGTAAGTAGCTTGCTTACAAACATGGTTCCGGGTTCAGTCCCACTGCGTGGCACCTTGGGCAAGTGTCTTCTACTATAGCCCCACGCCGTCCAAAACCTTGTAAGTGGATTTGGTAGACGGAAGCTGAAAGAAGCCCGTTGTTGCACTGAATTAATAAATAATAATTGATGTAAGTCAATTGTTGTTAATCAGTACTTCTCCATTTTCTGTTTTCTTTAAATTTTGTGTGAGTGTGTGCGTGCGTGGCGTGAGTGTGTGTGTGTGTG
This sequence comes from Octopus sinensis, assembly GCF_006345805.1. NCBI lineage: Eukaryota > Metazoa > Mollusca > Cephalopoda > Octopoda > Octopodidae > Octopus > Octopus sinensis. The sequence continues at coordinate 5,308,328 of NC_042999.1, read as the reverse complement.
TATGTGTGTGTGTGTGTGTGTGTGTGTTTGTCCCGCCCACATCGCTTGACAACCGATGCTGGTGTGTTTATGTCCCCATAACGTTGCGGTTCGGCAAAAGAGTCCGATAGAATAATTCTAGGCTTACAAAGAATAAATCATGGGGCCGATTTGCTCGACTAAAGGCGGTGCTCCAGCATGGCCGCAGTCAAATGACTGAAACAAGTAAAAGAAAAGAATGACGACGACGATGACGATGATTATGATGATGATGGTGATGGTGATGGTGATAGTGATGGTGATGATTTCCTAATTATAACACCGACCTTAACACGTTTCCATTTAAAGATGATAATAATTACCCTACAGTCATCAGTTTTAATTAAGGCTCGCAAAAAAACGATAATTCCCAAAACCGAGTTCAAGTATAAGTAATTCTCAAAACCGGTTAAAAACCGGTTTTCGCGGGTACTACTTAAGAATTTCATATAGTAAATTGGGAGATTTCCATTCTTCGTCAGCGACGGCATCTGTGGAAAGTTCTGCACGTAGAGCATTTGAAATGCAGCTTTTCAATTTCAAAAATCTCTCAATCATATTGAATGTGCCATTCCACCCAGTTCTGCAATCCAGTATAAGTTTATATTATCTATTATCAAAGTTCGCTCGTACAAAATCTTGCAAAATTTCATTTTTTGTAGGAGATTTACGGAAATGTTTTGAATGTTCTCTTACCTTATTTAAAACTTTGTTAAATTCAGGTTTTAGCTTGGGAAAACAAGCATTTTCGTGAGCCAAATCTGTTTGACAAAGTATGTCTTGTTGGCTTATGTCAGCTTCATCACTATCGTCTGTTATGGCGATCACTATCGTCTGTTATAACGATCACTATCGTCTGTTATGGCGCTTTTTTTATCAAAAAAATTAGTGTTACTTCCTTGGAATGAATCTGGAACTGGTTATTACATATGCTCAACAGGAAAGATCACCCGACTGAAGACTAACAGCATCCCCTTGACTTGCTATGAATAAACTCAGTTACCTGCAAATTCAAAGAGTCAGCCAGGGGTTAGCGAAGGAGATGACAAGGTGCTGATCTAAGGTTCAAGGGGGAGGAAGGTGAGAATTGATATGTTGCGACATGTTTCAATGAAACAGTCAGCACTCTCAACTAAAGGCGACCGACAACAGTTCAGTTAGTTCAGTTTCAACGATATTTCTTGAAAAGAAAAAATGGAGAAATGTTTTGCGAAAAAAAAAAAGAAAGAAACAGCGGATCTTTTCACTTTGACCGGCACATTTAAAAAATAGTTATTTGTAACTAAACACTTTTAAACTTCGTATACTGGTAGAATGTGTTACATGAAACATCTTTTATTGAAAAGATCCGAAACAACAAGCCTCAAAATCGGTTTTGGCAAATCGGTTTCGGTTTTACTGATCATAATATAAAACCGGTTTCGAGGCCTAGTTTTAACTTGTCTGGTAAATGGCTGTAAATTCATTATTCTTCCAACTTATTTTTTCCTCATTCATTATTTAGATCCTTACTTCACTCATTAGCGATCATTATTTTGATTGACGATAAATCCTTGAATAAAGTTACACACGACACATAGTATATCCTCGCCTTGAGCCCCTTGCACTTAAAAGATACTGTATGAATAAATATACTTTCATTAAATATTCTCTGCCATTGTATTACTCGAGCGTTGCCCCTCAGTTTCTCGCTAAGCCGTAAATCTCGTTGATTTCATTTTGATTAGGTTATATAGAATTATTCTATTGTGTCTGGGGAAGAATCATTTACTTTTTGTGTCTTATTATGTAACACACTCACCGGTAAAAATTCTACTTTCTTTTCTTATTTTTATTTTCCTAAAATTTTCGTTGCGTCTTGCAACCTTTTCAATAGTTTTGACTCTGTCCGTTATTTACACTGCGTTCCTTTTTGTTTGTTTGTGCGCATGTGTGTGGGTGAGTGTGTGTGTATGTGCCTATACATGCATGCATGTACGTGCGTATGTATGTGTGTGTTTGTATGTGTATGTATGTATATATGTGTGTGTATGCATATGTATATATGTATGTATGTGTGTGCATCTGTATGTACGTATCCTGCATATTTATGTGCTTGCATATAAGGCACGAAAAGAGAATGACTCTCCCCAGACACAACAAAATATGCTTCAACACACGAACTCATATAAAGAATCTTGCAAAGCAAATCCAAAAACCAAATATATAGAGTTACTTCTCATTTAAATGATGTCTTTTAGCTTTTACTTGTTTCAGTCATTGGATTGCAACCATTCTAGGGCACGGCCATGGGAAATTTTTAACTGAATGAATGACTCGACCCCAGTACTTCTTTAGAGCCAGGTATTTATTCTATCGCTCTCTTTTAACGAACCGCTAAGTTACTTGTGCGTAAACACAGCAGCACCGGTTGTCAAGCGGTAGTGGGGGACAAATACGGGCACACGCGCATACGCACACACACACACACACACACACACACACACACACACACACACACTCATACACAACATGCTTCTTCAGTTTCCGTCTACCAAATCCACACACAAGGTTTTGGTCGGCGCAGGGCTATAATAGAAGGCACTTGCCCAAGGTGCCGCGCAGTGGGACTGAACCCAAGGACAAATAGTTGGGAAGCATGCTTCTTACCACCAGCTGGTACGAGGGCAGAACATACTCTCTGACTCGGTTGGGATTCAGTTCCAGTTCAGCCCCAAAAATTATGGCAAAGTTCCTCAAGGCGATCTTGGCGAAAGTGGCCAAGTTGGAGCAGGTTACCATTTCTTACGTATGTGGAATTCTGGCAGATGAGAGTGTAAAGTCGGTATGGGAAATTGCGGGTTATCATAGGAGATTCGGGTTTATTGCAAAACCACTGGAGGCTCCAGAAGGAGGCACCGCGCTGGGGCGTAATCTCGAAAGAATTAAGGTGGGCAGGCTTGTGTTTCAGAGAGGAAATAACATTCAAGATCTAAGCGAGGACATTAATGGGCGAAAACTGTTCACAATGTGAAGGAAACTGGATGGCTCTGAAGAGCACAGAGCTACACCAAGACGCGAGGTGAAGGAGTGAACTAGGAAGATAAAGTGGGATAGAAGACAGTTGCCAAGATACAAGACATCTTGGAGAGAGTGAGAATGAAGGATCCGGTGAAGGCAGGTGGTATGTACCCGAAACAAAAAGAAACTGTGGACGCTGTTTTGAAGGGTGTGAAGTTGGCACTTGGACGGGGACTGCATGCTGTGGAAATTCAGATTTATTCGGCCTCGGTACGGGATAGGTAGCTACGAGTGATCACTAATCAGAGAATCCGAACAGAATTGACCTCGGAGGTGATAATCAAGCGCCGTCTGGTAATTCAGAGAAAGCTAGCTGCTGGATTTGACTTGAAGATGAAAGTAGTTTTTGTGACTCTAGAAAAATAAAAAAATAAGGCAGATGGTTATACCATATTAAAAAGTAAGACTTGGTTGGAAGTATCGGAGGTGTTACTGAGTGAAGTGGCCACTGCATGTCGGCTGGAAGGCCTGGAGCTGAAGGGACAGTATAACATGCACCATATAGGAGTAGACAGGACCCTGTTTTGGGTCAGGAAAGTTGACCCTCATGTCACCAAGAAGAGCGTTCGGAAATTGTTGCAAGATGTGATAAGTCTCTCTCTATCGACCTCGTGCAAGTATACATGAAACACGAAGATCCGGGTGGTAGAAGACTTGAAGAGGTTAGCAATAGATGTAACGCACTATCGGCGAAGGTCGCCCAGGATAGGATATCTGCGAAGTCGGTTCTACAAAAACCTGTATTCAAATACGAATGGAGACACCCGAGCATGGTACGGCAGCAGTTCGAAGAAGAAGATGAAGGGTTTGCATCTATTCTGATCACGGATGAAGTGCTGGTGAGGTCACCTGACACGCAGTGTGCGACCCAGTTGAGAAAAGGATGACGGCAGTGAACTCACGTAATAATGTGTCAGTTGATGGAATGCTGCGTCACATTTTAAACATTCGCAAGGTTGTTAGCTCTTCTGATGACGAAGGACAAGGGGAGGGAGGAGCCAGTCCCACAATCTTGCGAAGATTACAGAGGGAGCGTCGTCCACTCTTCGAAAGAGAATGAAAGAGGCGTGATCTTAAGATCGAGGGGCGGTGGAAGATTAGAGACATCAGGACCGGAAGCGGGGAATAAAATACGGTTCACCTGCCTCTCGTTGTTGGCTGTCCCGCTGTGTTAAGTCCAAGGACGTGCCCTACCCGTCTTACCTAACGATAGTAGCTGCTACGACAAATCACTGCTCGCTTGCTCATCCACTTGCATCCGGTCACTACTAATACCGCAGGCCGAAAGAGGACCACACTGGTCTTGCTTCCCTCACTTCCTCTCTCTCCCTCTTCCGGTGCGACCCCTCGGCTGTTAACGTCACACCACTTTTCTTCCGGTTCACCTCCTCCCCACACGCCCCACTGATCTCAAAGATCATCTCCTCACTTAACTCCTGGCATGTCCTTTCAAGGTGTGCTGGTAGCAGCTCAGCCTGTTCTTCAGCGTCGAGGGCTCCCCCTTCCAGCGTCACTCTACCGCCCACCGCTGACCGTCGAACACCACCCGAAAATCTTTGTCCTCAATGGTGGAAGCAGTACAACTCCATGCGGAAACCTGCCCCCTCTCGTGTTACGGGCTCACAGCGATGATGCTCCTGCACCACCCAACGAAACCTCGTCTCTATTGACACTGACACCTCCAAGGTGGTTGATCCATGTTCACCACCACATCAGTTCCGTCTACCACTTGGTCGATCACAATCGCCCGCAGCCTCAGTGTTGTGTCCTGCACCGTTATCTCTATTTCGCTGCTGCTCTTACATCCAATTTCGCTGCCGTCGACCGCCCGAACTCTATTCGTCCCCTTCCAATTTTTTGTCACCCTTGGGGTCACGAGAGACGTTGTACATTCCGTATCCACGAGGGCTTTGAACACCTTTCTTCCTACCAGGACCGGAAGCGGGGAATAAAATACGGTTCACCTGCAGCGACTACAGGCAGCGACTGCACGAGTGCTTCTATTTGCTCGCGGGGGAAGTTTAAAAGGCAGTAACCTCCCTGTGGCCTTTTCCCTGGATGCCGTATCGAACGATATGTCCGGGGACGTAAACAGTTTGGCACTGGGGTCGATGTAATCGACTTAATCCCTTTGTCTGTCCTTGTTTGTCCCCTCTATGTTTAGCCCCTTGTGGGTAATAAGGAAATAGGTATTCACCAGCCATATTTGTTGCATTAGTGTATAACTGAATCCAACGTTGCAAACTTTACTTAGGCAGCCCCACCCCACTTCCTATCTCTCATGTCTTTTCTACTCTAGGTACAAGGCCCGGAATTTTTGAGGGAGGGGGCCAGTCGATTATATCGACTCCAGTACCAAACTGGTACTTAATTTATCGACTCCGAAAGGATGAAAGGCAAAGTCGACCTCGGCGGAATTTGAACTCAGAACGTAGCGGCAGACGAAATACCTATTTCTTTACTACCCACAAGGGGATAAACACAGAGGGGACAAACAAGGACAGACAAACGGATTAAGTCGATTACATCGACCCCAGTGCGTAACTGGTACTTAATTTATCGACCCCGAAAAGATGAAAGGAAAAATCGACCTCGGCGGAATTCGAATTCAGAACGTAACGGCAGACGAAATGCCGCTAAGCATTTCGCCCGGTGTGCTAACGTTTCTGCCATCTCGCAGCCTTCTCTATCTCCCACATCTCACCACTGGGATTATCTGATTTTAGATGTTTTAGAAATCGTTTAAAGTGGCGAACTGGCAGAATCGTTAGCACGCCGGACAAAGTGCTTAGCTGTATTTCATCCGTCTACATATTCTAAGTTAAAATTTCACAAAGGCCGACTTAGCCTTTCAGTCAATCGATAAAATAAGTACCAGATAAACACTGGGATCGATGTAATTGACTTAGCTACTCCTGGGTAGGAGTATAAAAACTGCACTCCTCTGCTAAGCCATGTCGAGCCAGTGTGGCAGAGTGGGCTCATCAAACCTAAATAATCTCAAGTTCAAATTCATAGCCTTGACATCAAACCGTGGCTTGTGGAGAGAGCATGCTGATGCCCTCGTCCTGTAGTGGACCGAATATAGGCAATCCAATCCAATCCAATCCAATCCAATCCAGTCCCAGAAATCGTTTAACAGGTAGGACTTATTTTTCTTCTTTTCTGGTTTTGTCCGGAGGAAAGGATTGCATGCTTGTCCTTTGCAGGCCCTCAGTGACTAGTAAGGTTTGGGTTTGTGCGGGACCTGGATAGTAAAGGATGATGAAAAAGGGTAAGTTGAGAAAATTGATCATCCATTTCCGAGGAGTGGCCGCTGTCAAAGCTGTATAAATGGGAAAGAGAAAATATGGCGCATCTATGAGCAAAAAATCCCCAAAGTGTTTCTGAATGACTTCATGCTAAACAGTTCAGTTGGTAGTGTGGAGTTGCCTGTTGAAAACAGTCTATGTTGCAGCAACAGAGTTTCAGATCTAGGATCAGTACTTCAATATGAATATCAGTTGGCGCCCATTCTTGTGCCATGGCGACCGCTACAGCGAAGTTCACTCACAAGACATTGGCCGATCCGAGGCTATGGCAGAGGGTATTCTTTCAAGACACTACGCAGAGGGACAAACGCGAAACAGGAATTATGAAACGAACGTATTAACCACACATATACACTCACACATACGTGTGTGAGTGTATATGCATATATGTGTGTGTGTGTATGTTTTTATACATAAGTATCTATGTATGTGTGCGATATATATGGGTCGAATATCTGTGTGTGTGTGTGTGTGTGTGTGTGTGTGTGTGTGTGTGTGTGTGTGTATGTGTGTGTGTGAGTGAGTGTGTGTGGATATAATGGCCAGTGATGTGTATTTAAATAAGAGCGTATTAAATACATAAGTTCTTGGTCTGTTGAAATTCTCTTTGCTTCCTGAGAAGGTAGAACAATCGCTTGGTGGTAACTGAGACCAACCTCAAAAAAGAAGTTGACGTTATTGTAAGAATCAAGGCAAGACAGATTGATTATCTGGAGACAAAGACACAGCTGAGTAAAAGTATTCCGGCTTTAGTAGACGACATCGATGCAGTGGTTTTACACTGGGAACCTTCTTAACTCAAAACGCCTTGTCGCTTTGTTAGCGATTGCACAAATGACTCTTTGGGATTTTTTCTTTGCAGAATTCAAGCCAGTTACTAACAAAATGGCGAAGCTCTTTCGTTTAAGTCACCACAGCTGTTGGGGTTTGTGGTTACCTGAATTGCTTGATGAACGTATATAAGTATAAGTATTTTGCGTATGTGTGTGCGTGGAGATAAACTTGCATTCGTGCGTGTGAGTGTCACAACAGAAGACGAATGCATGGTCCATTACTATCTATGTGTATGCATGTATATGTATTCCATATATATACATGTGATTGAGTACATATGTTCACCCCGGAATTCTCAAACGGAGAATCCTTGAAATATTTAACAAATGTTCGCTCTTCCTCCAATCAATTATATTTCGAGAATTCGAATCAATCTTCTTCGTTCCTTTTCTTTTTCTTTTTCTTTTGAGTGGTGGGACCCAAGCCTTTCAAAACTTTTGTGCAGCTCTGTTGTTACATAGCCCAGTGCAGCTGTAACAACAGAACCAGATAGAAATTTATGGCCTGGATATAAGAGTTGTGGGTTTTTCCTTAGTTCTCTGTAAACGTTCTCCTTTTCCCCAGTTTTTGATGATCACTACAACGATGCATGACTTTTCCTCTCCGTCCTACAGAACCATATCAGAATCATATTTACACCGGGTTGCTGTTTTTATTGAAATGTCCCGCCTGTATTCTTTGTTTTTTAAAGACGCGGATACTTTCTAGTCCTGGTGTCCTTTTGCTATGGCAATCAGGACAAGCCTTCCTGCGCACTGCATTGTGGGCCACCTTGGTGACAGTGTCATGTATCATAGGAACGCAACACGTCTGTTCTCTGTTTATCTTCTTAATCTCTCTCTATATATAAAGCTAAAGTTGTCTGTGTATGGCAGGTTTGGTAGCCTTCAACTAACACTATCTCCTCTGAGACCCTGCGGCGCCAGTTGACCAAAATTGAGAGTATGATAGAAGAAGGCTTGCTCTTCCTTCTGTAGAAGAAAAAATTCAAATCGGACCATGTTAACACCAAAAATTATTTACATCAAAAAGGTGCTTTTTTTCTATGAAAATCCCTATTTTTTACAATTTTTTGACTGCTGTGTCGCCATTTTTCGGTGTATTTCAACCAGAAAAATGTTCACTGAAAGAAAATAACAAGCTACATAATGTAAAATTTTTACTTTTCAAAATTCCAATTCTAAAGGGTCGAAACAAACCCGAGCAACGCCGGGCGATACTGCTAGTTTAGATTAAATTTTGACCGGTTATCTATTTGGCATCAAGGTTGTGAAGGAAAGTATCTTGTTTTGTTCATCATCCTTTAAATCTCAAAGTGTTGCAGATTTACATAGTCCCAGATATCGTGATTATTTATAATGCATGAATTAAGTAGTTACTGCGTTCTCTCCCCAAGAACCTAAGTTCAGCCATACTTTGCTCCAGACTGGTTGGTGCGTATCCTGTTGTTCCAATAATAATAGGTATGAAACCGAAAGCCTATCTTGGGTACTAGATTTGAAAACTTCTTATCTATGATACGTAGATATCCTCTTTCTCTTGTATTTTTCTGACCACATTGATGTCTAGAAGCCTGTATTTGTCGTCTGTCAAGGTTTTCAGCCTTTTATGCAGTACTTGGTACTTGGTAGCGATCTTTTGTTCTGGAATTGCATGCAAGCTGCATGAAGTGTAATGAAGTGTAATGTCATAAACTTGTCATGCTTTTGACATGATCAATTCTTTCTATGGTTTGTGTTTTTCGTGCCAAGTACCCATATGCTATCTTCTTGGTGAATTCGTCCATTTTTTGCATATTTTACTCTTTTGATAAATATATTTTACCAATGTCCCTTGGGAAGAGATCTGTATCACTTCTTATTTCTCCTCAAGTTCATTTGCCATCCTATTTATGTTGATTTCTTGGTGAAAAAAAAAAGAAGAAAAACCGGGCAAGATAGGAACTGACCTCTTTCCTTTGCTGTAGATATTGTTTCAGTGTCACAATACGTTCTTCATATGATATCAAAACAGATTTGAAACCACGGCCACCAACCTCGAGTTGGATGTATAGATTGTCTACATTCCCATTGATGTTGAAGTTTCCTGTAACATTGAACAGCTTGCCAGTTCGAACATCTAACTCACTGAGGTTTTGTAGTGACCAGTTCAGAAGGTCAAGCGTAGAGGTCAGGCACTGCAAAGGTGTTGTGGTTAATATGCTTTTTGTAAGCTGAGAGTTCTGAGGATCATATTCTCATTACTCTCTTTACTATGTATGTATGTCTTTTTCTTTTTATTTATTCGTGTTCTCCTTGGAAGAAAGGAGCTGGTTTCTAACAAACAAAAGCTTCATCGTTCGAGTCTGGATAACAACGAGGATAATTGCTAAATATCGAATGCGTTGCATATTTTTAATGCTCCTCTTACTGATTGTAACTGGGAAGATCGTGTTACCTGATCTCTTTCTTTGCTTGAAAGTCTTAGCTTCTCCAGATTGCGATTTAGTCATTTGCTAACATAACCGAGTGTGCCAATGATTACTGGTAAGAATGATGTAAATTTTAGGGCAGTTGGAGCTTTCGCAATTGTTGTCCATAAAGAATCTTTATATATGTATGCATGTATATCCTCTCCTACTTTTAATCATTTGAAATCTTCCTGTATAGAAGGAGCTGGTTTCTAACAAAGATACAAAGTTCCTTCGCTGGAATGTAGAAAACAAAAACAAATTCACATCTTAAACTTTTAGAAAAGTTATACACATTTGTGCTGCTCCCCTTGTGTTTGTAATGTGCATGTTAACGGGTTGATTTCTTTTGTGAAAACTCCAACTTTTCCAGATTGTCACTCAGGCATTTACTCATAGGGCTAAGTGCACCAGAGATTACTGATATAAATGTGACTTTATAATCTTCTAGAAGCTGGAGATTTTGAAGCAGTTGTCCACAGTTATACTTTTTTCTCTTTGATTTTCGAACATCATTAGGGCAACTGACCTCTGAATGTATAAACTTTATATGTCTGTCCCAAACAATAATACCTGTCTGTTATGTTTGCACATGGTAGAAGTTTATACGGGAATGTTCCACCAATATTGCCTGTGTTCATATTTGTGTATGTATTCAAAAGCAGGGGATCTCCATATTTATCCTAGGACAGTTTTCCCCCTTTTTTTTTCGGCTTTATATTTTGTTTTAACAATAACGTCTTGTTACATAGGTAAGTAGTACCTTGATGAGATTTGGGGGGCAGCTGATAATCGCATGTGATATCTTCCACATAAACTTGGCATAATCTGCACTTTCGGTTGCATCTTGGAGCTCCAACGGCTTCACTGTCTTTTTTGTTTAAAAGATATTTCGTAACAATCTCTCGTTGTTGGATTACAAATACATAGCTTTCGAAGTATGATGGGATATAGCGGCCACGAGTCCAAAGGAGGCAGTACGTCATACCGATATTACTGTAGCCTTCAAGTCGTGTGTGTGTGTGTGTGTGTGTGTGTGTGTGTGTGTGTGTGTGTGTGTGCATGTGTGTGTGCGTGTGTTGTGTGTGTGTGTGTGTGTTGTGTGTGTGTGTGTGTGCGTGTGTGTGTGTGTGTGTGTGTGTGTGTTTGAGTTTGGCTAGGTATGGGGACATGCACCGTAGTAGTGCGTCGCTGCATTCATCATTTGTCGGTATTTGCTCGGGTCGTCCAGAGCAACCCTCCGAACAGCGTCTCAGTTAGTACCGCATCATCAGCAAAATTCAGGTCAGCAATCTTAGTTTCAGCAATGAGCACTCTACAACTCGATCGAGTCATCATCCGGCCAAGTAACCAACCCGTGCAGATATTCAACAGAGTGGAAGTAAAATACAACCCTAACGGACCCCAAATCAAACTGGGAAAAAAGTCAACTGCTGAGCCCCCAATCCGAACTGCGTTCACTGTTCCCGTATACAAGATCACTATCAGCCCAATACTTCCTCATCAGTCGTGACCATGTAGCATGCGGTCGAATAATACGAGGCCACTATCTTATCCACATTCTAAGAGAAAAGAACACGATATGCAGAGTCCAACTCGGAAAATCGAGCAACATGACCGTCGCTCCCGTTCCATACAGGTAACAGATCGCATCCTACTTTCTGAGTAGGGTTGTTGGCTGGATACAAAATCTGTCCAACGATAACCCATAATCCTGTGAAGTATCCTGGTACCAAAGGAGTTCATGTGGTTGCTAAGGGCCCTGGACAGTGTCCAAATCTTGCAACTACAAAGAAAGACAGAGAGGACCAAAGGCCTGAAGACCCCCAATCTTTGTACTCCTGTACAAATATCGACAGCACTAAACACGCTTGTCCAGTGAGTCCACAACTGTACCAGCTGGTCCAAGTCTTTTTAAGATTTCGGGCTTGCAACTAATACCACTATGAATCTCATTGCCGAGATAAGTGAAGCGGCCAACAAACTGCACATTCTCGCCCACAACAGGAAAGACTGGATCTTTGTCTCGACTCAAGAGACTCTGAGGCCAAGTAGTTCCGCTTCCTCGCTTAGTGAAAGAACACTCCTCAAAACATCCATAGACTCAGCAAAAATAACTGTGTCATCAGCAAAATCTAGGTTTGTAATCCTAGTTTCACCAACGAGTGCACCACAACTCGATCTAGCCACAATTCGGCCAAGTAACCGATCCATGCAGGCATCGAACAGAGTTTGAGTCAAGACATAACCCTGACGGACTTCATATCCCTCCGGGGAAAAGTCAGATGTTGAGTCTCCAATCTGACCTGTGCTCATTGTTCCAGTATACATGTACCAGCTCACTGTTCCAGTATCAGCCCAATCAGCCAGGAAAGGGTACTTCGCAGCTCCAGAATCGTCCAGAGCACATCCTTGTCCATTGAGTCAAACACCTTATGGAGGCTGGCATAAATTACAAACAGCTCCCACCGCAAACTTCGCCTCCGTTTGATGCATATCCGTGGAACCAGAATCCTGTCTGTATTTAACTTCTTTAGTTTAAATCCCGACTGCTCCGGCCGCTAAGAGGCAGGCAAATAATTTCGCACGGTGTTTAGAATGACACTGGCAAAAACCTTGCCGGACACGGGGATGGGTGTGACAGTTCTATAGTCGAGGAAGTCTTGGCGCTCACTTTTACCTTGCCAGAGAGGGATAATTATGCCCTTCTTCCAGGCAGGTGCTATGATGTCATTGCTCCAAACTGAGCAGAGGATCTGCCACAAGGACGAGATTTCAGCAGGCCCCCTTTCTTGATTATCTCCCCTTAGATTCCACAAACGTCAGCTGCCTTTCTTCCACTGCAACTGATTTACCGTAGACGAGGAGGAGGAATGTGTGTGTGTGTGTGTGTGTGTGTGTATCAGGCATGGCTGTGTGATAAGAAGCTTGCTTCCTAACCACGTGGTTCCAGGTTCAGTCCCACTGCTTGGCACCTTGACCAAATGTCTTCTCCTATAGCCTCGAACCGACCAAAGCTTTGTGAGTGGATTTGGTAGACGGAAACTGAAAGAAGCTCGTCGTGTGTATATATATATATATATTTGTGTGTGTGTCTTTGAGTCTGTGTTTGTCCATCCCCCATCTCCGTTTGACAACCGGTTTTGATGTGTTTACGTCACCGTAACTTAGCGGTTCGGCAAAAGAGACCCGTGGAATAAGTACTAGGCTTGAAAATAATAAGTCCTGAGGTTGAATTATCAGACTAAAAGCCTTCAAACGGTGATCCAGCATGGCCGCAGTCAAAAGACTGAAACAAGTAAAAGAATATTCCTTTGTACGGCCACATTCCACTTTTCTCCTCCTTTGTACGGCCACACCTCGAATACTGCTACCCCTTGTGGTCTCCCCATACAAAACAAAACACTTTGAGGATTGAATCACCCCAGAAGGCACTCACTAAACGAATTGAAGGCATGACTGATCTCGATTACTGGGACCGCCTTAAAACCTTGAAACTCTACTCTCTCCAGCGTTGCCGCGAACGGTACATCATTTGTACGATGTGGAGAATACACCGCCAGCATTGCCCAAACGACCTGGACATTAGTTTCAAGGTTCATCCAAGGCTGGGACCATGGGCCATACGTCCCCTGATCAATTCAGGATCACAGCATATAGGTAAACTGCAACATAATTTCTTTTCCTCAACAGGCCCTGCCCTGTTTAACATTGTCCCAAAACTGATTAAAGAGGAAAAGGATCCCATCACCTTTAGACGGAGTCTGGACAGGTTTCTTCAAGGAATACCAGATAAGCCACCCATACCTGGATACAACTCACTACTTGAATGGACCATAAACAAAACTTGACTTAAACAGGATATAGATAATCCTATCAGGTGGTGCTATTAAGTTAGACATGGCCTGATCCCTTGAAATCTAAGCTGTTGCAATACTGGACCCTTATCTGGGATGAAGAAGACGGTATCTTTGGTAATAAGCAATGCTGTCCAGCTTAGTGGTTAGTATAGCTTTTAATTCCAAAGTTAGGAACTGTGTGTGTGTGTGTGTGTGGTGTGTGTGTGTGTGTGTGTGTGTGTGTGTGTGTGTGCTATAATTAAGATTCAATTGAATTCGGTACTTGAACTGAAGCACCTTGCCACTTCGGTTTAGTCCGGACAGCTCCAAGTTAGGTGAACAGAATGTACACCTGCACATCCTTGTTTCAGTTATTTTGGCTGCGGCCATGCTGGAGCATCGCCTTTAGTCGAGCTAATCGACCCCAGGACTTATTCTTTGTAAGCCTAGTACTTATTCTATCGGGCTCTTTTGCCGAACCGCTACGCTACGGGGACGTAAATACACCAGCATCGGTTGTCAAGCAATGCTAGGGGGACAAACACAGACACACATACATATACACACATACATACATATATATATATATATATATATAATATATATATATATATATACATACATATATATATGACGGGCTTCTTTCAGTTTCTGTCTACCAAATCCACTCACAAGGTTTTGGTCGGCCCGAGGCTATAGTAGAAGACACTTGCCCAAGGTGCCACTTAGTGGGACTGAACCCGGAACCATGTGGTTGGTAAGCAAGCTACTTACCACACAGCCACTCCTGCGCCTGTATATATATATTTATACACACACACACAGTATGTGTGTGTGTCTGTCTGTGTGCATGTGTGTGTATGTATGTATGTATGTATGTATGTATGTATGTATGTATGTATGTATGTATGTGTATTTGTGTTTGCCCCCACCACCACTTTTCAACCGGTGTTGGTTTGTTTAATTCCACGTGACTTGGCGGTGTGGCAAAGAGGACCGAAAGAGTAAATAACAGGGTTAAAATGAAGAACTAGCGTCCATTCCTTCGATTGGACTCTTGAAGGAAGTGCTCCAGCATGGCCGCAGTCCAATAACTGAAACGAGTCAAAAAGCATATTTATAATATGCGCATGTTTGTTAGTGTACATACACTCACACACATACTATATATATATATTATATATATATATATATATATATATATATATATATATATAATATATATATATATATATATATAAATACAGAGAGAGGGGGGGCTTCAATATTATATGTACATATGTCTTATGTATATATGCATAGATAGATAGATAGATAGATACCCTAAACGCACACGTACTTACACATGCATATATATATATATATACATACATATATCTTATATTATATTCGTACTTATACCTTTCTCTATATATTTAAATATAATATATATACGTGTGTATGTATGTATATATATATATTTATGTGTGTGTATATGTATGTATATACACACACACATGCACACACGCACACATATATGTATGAATGTATGTATGTATTTTTATGTATGTATATATGTGTGTGTGTGTGTGTGTGTGTGTATGTGTGTGTATTTATGCTATTAATAGATCCCGAAAAAGCCATGTAAAAACTGCGTCAATATCAACAAAGAGCACCTGGTGCTGTAAAAACCTAGCGTTCTTAGAGACAAGTCACCCCATCGGTACCTCCCAAAATAGCAGTTACGATCATCGAGCGCCATCTACATCCGCTTTGGTTATTTTATTTTATTTGCTTGTTTGTTTTTATTGTTGTTTTGTTGTTGTTGTTTTTTTTTCCCCCAGCGCGGTGTCATGGCTTCGTCTATGAATGCCTCCAACGACGAAGACGACGCTTTTGTCTACATTTTCGACAGAAGAAACGGAGCTTCGCCAGAAATCAAACTGCACACGGGTGGACTGTTCACTTTCGAAGACTTCAAAGTTAAAGTGAAAGAGGTGAGTGCCTTTTGGGCGGCGGACGCATCGTATTTTCGTGTGCGAGGTCACCAGTTTTGTTTTACT